>NC_034419.1:13013712-13300495 GCF_002078875.1 Numida meleagris | reverse complement strand
CGGCGGAGGGCTGCAGCCGGGCGGGCGCGGCGGGGGAGCGGCTCGGCCCGCCAGCCCCAGCCCGTCGGTGGCCAGCGAGAAGGAGAAAGATGAGCTGGAGCGGCTGCAGCGCGAGGAGGAGGAGAGGAAGAGGAAGCTGCAGCTCTACGTCTTCGTCATGCGCTGCATCGCCTACCCCTTCAACGCCAAGCAGCCCACCGACATGGCCCGCCGGCAGCAGAAGGTACCGCGGTGCTGCCCTGGCCCTCCCCGTCCTCCCGCCCCTGCCCTTCTCAGCGCTGTGCCCCCGCCGCCCTCCTGCTCCCTTCTCCCCGCACCGCCCCCTGTCCGCTCCCGGTCCCTGCCCCGGCGCCGCCCGGGCGCCCCAAGGGCAGTCCCGGCGCGGGGCACCTTGGCCCCCTGTGGGCACCGGCCCCGTCCCGGTGCGCGGCCCCGCTGCCGCCCAGGCGTTGCTGCTGGTTATGCAATATGGGGAATTAGGGATGTCCGGGATTTTGGCCGGCTGGAGGTTGTTGTAAGGAGAAAAATACCATTTGTGTTGTCCTCCTGCAAAAGGAGTCCGCAACTTTGCGCATGCTGCAAAGTTCCTTTCTCTGGGAGTGACTTAAGGAGTTGCGGAGCTTCCTTCCAACTTCTCCCAACGTGAGTTCCCCCGGTTCCTTGGCAAAGCATGGCAGCGGAGCTTTGCCGTGGAGCAGCTGACGCTGTCCCGATGTCCTCCCTGTATGCATCGTGGTGACACCGAGCTGTGCCAGCAGCCCGTCACCTGGGTGCTGGGGCTGGCTGTGCTCACCAGCGTATACACAAAGTTTGTGCAGCACAGGGACGCAGACGCGTCCCAGCAAACGCAGCCCACTCTCCTTTGTGGTGGGATGCAGCTCTCAGGGGTGGCCGGCTGTTGTTTTTTCCTGGTTTTAGTTGAGTTTTGTAGATGGCCTTTGTAGCGTTGGTAGCATCCTGCCTTCACAAATGACCTTTGTACCCAGGGAGACTCCTGCATGTATCGATGGGAATGACATTCATTCAGCTCTGCTACCCCAGCGGACTATTATTAGTCATTGCAACATACGGAGGTAGGGAAGTGTATCCGTTCTGCACGTAAAGGCAGTATAGGACAATCTGGTGCTGCTGGAAGGTTGATCTGCTTTGTGAGAGTGGAGCGTGTGGCTGAAGATATGGCAGGGTTTGGAGAGTTTTTGATACGTATTTGTTGCTCGCAACTCCTTTTTTTTTCCAGCAAGTTGTGGATTTTCAAAGTCATCTTGACTTTTGTTTCCTGCTGAACTTCTTCATGTTAGGAGAATGTAATGGAATTTATGTAATTCCTCATCTTGGAGGAATCCAAGCAAACAAACCCAGCAGCTGTTCCTCACATGAAAGTGAACTGAGGACAGAAAGGAGTTTTTCCAAAAGCAGCATTTGTTGGTGTGGGGATGGGAGGCTGGGAAGGAGGGCGAGACGTGGCTGTGAGGTCAATGCTGCGCTGCACAGAGACAGGAGGGAGTGAGAGACAGGGGAGGGATGTGCAGGTGGAACAAAGAAACGGGAAAACTGATGACCTGGCAGCAGGTCTGAAAGGAATGGGGAAGGTGCGTAGGACCAGGGGAAAAAATATTCTGTTCTGTGTGATACATGGGAAATATGCCTAGCTTCCCTATACACACAGCTCAAATAGGTGTCTCGCAGGGGCTTAGCATCTCCCCACAAACTGCATCCTTAAATGGAATTTGGAAAGCTAAATTTAACTTGGCAACGCATGTCAAAATGAATTCAACCCTTTAAAGGTGATTTCACTCAGGGTTTTCTTCTCCTGTGTGTTCCCATATCCAGTTGCCACAGAGGTTCCTGAGAGTAAATCCTTGTCCATGCTCCTCAGCCTGACTCCTGCTTAAGTCAATCGGAGCACTGCCAGGGCTTGTTATGGGCCCCATGTGATTGCTGCTTTCCTCTCCGATCACTCTGCCAAAACCCCACCCCTCCTTTCCCAGCCTGCAGGAGACCCCAGGGTGACACATGTGGGACTCATTCCCCCTTGGGCACAGAGTTTTGTCGGGGAGGTTCTGCTGGATTTAGTCTTCGTGATGAGAGCTTTGTGTATTGCTGCATTTCCAATAGCACTGCAAATACCAGGTCGCTGCACCCTTCCGAGCTACCTGGTACTGCTGAGTCTGCTTTGTAGCTTCCTTTACTTCTGCACGATTATATCAGTGAAGGAAAAGCGGGTGATTAGTTTTGTTGCAGGTGATGCAAGTGTAACTAGCATAGAAATAGCAGCTTTGCTGCAGATCACTGGAGCTCATCTGGGGAGAAGTGGCTTGGGTCCTTATGAGAGCCTGCAGGTGGTGTCAGGTGTGCAGGAGGTGTTTGCAAACCTCAGCAAAGAGCTTAAGCTTGTGCTCTGCTGAATGGTGACTGATTTAAGCACTGTGCTTGATGCAGAACAGGTGTGCAGGATCAAACTCTGTTAAACCTGTGACAGTGCATCTTAAAGTATAGCATTTCTGCCATTTTGGCATGCATACAGGTGCTGCAATGGTTAGGAACATAGTGAAGCCAACACAGCTGTCTAAATAATCATGTATTTCTTCACTCTCCTGGGTTGAATTGTTGCTCTCATCCTGTTTTTGCACAAGTTCTCTCTTCAAGCTGCTGATGTGTTGTCCTGGGACTGGCTGTGACTCAGGTGATGGTGGGACTTGTTGGAGGAGCTGAGATTGTGTGGTCAGGTGCTGCTCTGCTGGATGCAGTAAGCCCTTGGGGACGTGGGGCTTGCAGCTCTGCAGCCAGGAGAGGAAAGCAGATGGTATTCTTCTTGCTTTCTGTCTGTTCCTTCGTTGCTCCTTAGCAGCGCAGAGAACAGAACACGTGTGTTGTGCTCAACGAATTGTCTGGAACCCACAGAAAATGGTTATTTTCACTTAAAACACTTATCATTTATTTTGCCAGTGCCTTATCTTAATTTAATTCTAGCAGATATTAAATATTTGCCATAGTTTGGCTATTTATACGCTTGCAGCTGATTGAATCGGGAAGCAGGTAATTAAATAGGCTGGAAGCTTGGTCTTTGGCTGTTGTAAAACTTTGCAGCTCCTGATCTGGACCAATGATTCAATTACCGTGGGTGGCACCTCTCAGGCTAGAGATGTTATGAACTGATAGTGGGGAGGACTCATCCGGTCATGCAACCCCTGCTAAAGCCCATCATTTGCAGCAAGGATAATGTACAGCCTTGCTCTGCAGAGTCTAGACACTCTACTCTCCCCGAAGCACTTTGCCTTTTGCGCAGTTTATAATTCCTTCTGACGAGTTGTGAGTCACTCGTGCTCAGTTCACCTAAGTGGGAAGTGGTCAGCAAGCCATTTCCCTATGTAATTCTTTTGTTAGCTGAAGAAGTATTTAATTAGGTTTTAGTGTGGTTCAGCAGTAGGAACCCAGGCATTGTGGTGCTGGTAATAGCAATGTATGTATGCAACCTCCTGTTAGCTGCTGCCAGTACTTGAATCCAGAGGAGTACAAGGTAAGCATCCTGCTTACGTTTAATTATGTATACGTGATTAATATGCAAAGCCTAATAGATACAGTATGATCAATAAAGCCGTTGCTCGGCTGGTGTCAACATCAGCTCTGCCAGTGGCTTCAGCAGCACTAGGATTTCAGCCTCAAAGCAATCTCTGCTGTAGTATGTCTCCAAAAATCTAGGTTAATTAGACCAAATGAGCTCAGGAGTAGGGACCTGTCACCCAGGGGGGTGGGTGGGCCCCTCCCAGGTGGGCTTTGTTCCCAGCTCTCCTGGGAATGCAGGTAGAAGGGAAGGCGGCCTCATTCCCCTCTTTGGGACAGCTTGGAGCACATGGGAGGGAAAGCAGAGCTTGGGAGGCTGCCTCTGCCCTGCCTGGCTCTTCTTCTGGGTCGGGTGGGCATCGTTCTGGGCACCAGCTGTCAGTGAGTTTGCTGTGAGCATGCAGTTCATTGAAAAAGTGCTCTTAGTAACTGTGCTCTGTATTGTCTGCCTGCGATTTGGGCTGATCAACAAGTGAGACCTTTCCTCGAATTTAAACACCTGAGTCAGAATGTCTTACAAGCGTTTATTCAGCTTGGGTTAAGCCATGCAGCATTCACAGTTATTGTGGTTCAAAATCTGCCTGTCTCAGAGCAGGATGGGGGGAGCTTGGACTTCTAGTGACATGACAAATACACAGTACTGGATCGTGACCCGTCGCTGTGGGATGCGCTGTGAGCTGTGTAATTCAGCTGGCACAACAGTGGGTGGAAAGCTGCCCCGACACACAAGTCGTGACTCTGAGCCGTGTGCTGCGGTCCTGCAGCCATGGCTGTCCAGTGTGGTCTGCCCACACCCAGATGTTAGTGGCATAACTTAATGAAACCTAGGTTCAGTCGTGCTCCAGGATTTGTTTTGTCCACTGCCTTCAGCGAGACTTGGGGTTGATGTGACCATGCATTGTACAAACATTCTGGCAAAACAGGACTGCATGCTAATGTGCCCACAGTGGCCGCTCATGATTTCGTGTGCTGATTTTAGGGTGATGTTCTCCCAAGGGCAGGTCACTGGTTGCCTTTAGAATAGGATGAGACAGTCTGCAGGTGCTAGACACCATGTTTCCACCTCTGCTCCTTTTTTAAGGTGGGATTTCCAGCCACATGCAATGATCTAGGACAAGTGTCTCTATTCTCTAGGTAAGAACTGGATCTGGTCCTGTACAGGCGTGGAGCAGCGTATCCTCTGCTTGGGGAGGGATCCTGGGGGAGCAGCTTGGTTCACTTGGTTAACTCCTTGGCAGTTGAGGGGCAAAAAAAACCACCTATTTGTTTAGAAGTGGCTTATGGAAATCTGTCCAGTCTCATGTGATCTGGACTGTTGCCTTGTGAACTGCATGATGTCTGCTGTGACTTATGAATTTGATCCTGAATGCACGTTGAGCTGGAGTGGACAGCACTGGGAGTGTGTGAATTCTGTAAGTTAGTACGGAAGTTTGTTAGTTGTGATGCATGTTTGCAATTGATTAGGCGTACAGGGTGTGCTTATGCTTGCAGGGGGATTCCCTGGGGAATTTACCACGTTGCAAGCCCAGGTGATGCTAGTTGGCATTGCATGATCTTGGTAGCAAGCTCCTCTCCCAGGTGAGGTCCCACCAGCTGATTGCTTCTGCTGTGGGAAGGGCTTGCTGCTCTTGCATCTGGATAGAAGAGGTTTAGGTGCTGGGAAGTGATGTGAGAATCACGCAAGCTGAAAATCAAGCCAAAGGGAAATTTCTCTAAGATGCTAAATATCCTTTCCTAGTTCAGCTTTGCGTATTTCCAGCACGGAGTTGTCAAGGCCTCGAGCTTTACCTTCCATCTTAGCTGACTGCTCCCACCCTTGTAATCAGAGATTACAGACTCATCGCTGCCTCGGAAGGAAGCTAATGGGGTGACGCAGCAGGAACCAGCTGCCTCGCTACCTGCATGGTGACGATGCAAGGATGAAGGAAGGACACTGAGCGCTGCTTCAGCTGGAGCTGTGCTGCAGGGCTCAGCGGTCCTGGGTGCCCCCAGCCCACCCTGTGCCAGCCGGACCTCCAGGCAAGGCCCATCTGCTGCTGGTAGCTGGGGATGTGCAGCTGCCAGAGCAGAGAGGGATTGTTTTGGTGTGTGGCCAAGGCCTCGCTGGAGTTAGGGCTGTGCAGACAGAGTGTGGAGCTCCCAGGTGGGGGTTGATATGGAAAAGCGAGGGGAGCTGGGGGAGGACAACCAGAGAGAAAAGGGAACTTAAAGTGTTTTTTTTCTGAGGTTATTCTGCATCTCTGCTGCTGGACTTTTATTTCCAGTTACTTAAGCTCGGACCTTTAAAGCTTCCCATTGCAAAGCTCTTGCTTGATGCGTGTTTCATGCAGAGAAATACGTGATAGAATTATTTTTTTCTGTAATCTCCTCTCTGTAAACTCTCCTTTGTCAGCTTCTGTCTCACACCAGAATATTCCTGTCTGCACAGAAGTCACCCCAAAAGTGAATCGGATCCTGCTGAGCGGGACAGTCTTCCCATCCCCTATTTATAGTGCATGCAATTACCCTCCATGCATCTCAGAACTCTAATTGCCTTTTTATTGCTGTTTAGCAGTGTGTTAAAGGTTTTTGAATGCTCATGCCTTGTTTTCTCATTAGCTCTATTTATTCCTCCTTTGGCTCCCTTCCTCAACCTCATCAAATTTAGCATCTTCTTCTTGCCTTCGGGGCCTTTTGTGA
This sequence comes from Numida meleagris, assembly GCF_002078875.1. NCBI lineage: Eukaryota > Metazoa > Chordata > Aves > Galliformes > Numididae > Numida > Numida meleagris. Next base: position 13,294,255 of record NC_034419.1, on the reverse strand, counting down.
CTGCCACTTGTCACTTGTTCTCCTGTGTCCTATCTCATGTTGCTGCTCCAGATGCTCTATGGTCTCCCTCTAGCACTCCATTGGGGCTGTCCCTTGGAAGGGGCTCCTTTGTTGGGTGGGATGGCTTGGGCAAAATGCACTGGGGTGTCTGCTATGGGAGCTGCCTTGCGTTGGGCAGGGCTCCTTAGTGCAGCTCTGGCAATTAGTGGCAGGTAAACGATGCAGGCTGCCTGCGCTCTTTGGGCTCTGGTGGGAAATTCTGTTCTCGGAGGGTGCCGTGCCATGGTGACACCAGCTCTGTCCCCATGATGCTGGTTTGCTGGTGTCGCAGGTGCTGCGAATCAGCTGTGCTCTCCTGGGAGTTTTGCAACCACACGTGCACAGAGCTGCTCCATCACAAGATGTCCCTGTGCAATGTGGCCTCTCCAGAGCCACGTGCATTGGGCTGGGGGCACACAACTGCTGTTACTGGCATTTCTTTTTTAGTGACTTTCTCTAATGGCCAGGATAGACGTGGGCTTTGTGCTTGTACGGCACCTGGCACACTGCATGTGTAACTGGGAGCCAGCAGCAGCCTGGGTTTGTCTCGTGTTGTCCCGGAGTTCAAAGTCCTTTCTAATGTTATTTGCTCTATGATTTAGCCTTGTTGTGTGGCATTTCCATAGCTTGAATTAATTTAATTATCCCCCGAGGTGCTCGCTTGCTCACAGTTGTCCGGGACTTTGTTGCCCTCCTCTTGTGTATTGAGGAGCCCACACGACTCTGAATCATCAGTAAACGTAATTATGGTATTTGATGTTTGCTCCATGATATATACAATAAATAAACCTAGCCTTAATACCAATCTGTGCCTCCCTTATAGGCACCTACTTTGTTCCCAGCTGCATACAACCCAGCCACTCCATCCTAATAGCATTCCTATTGACTAGAGAGATTAATATTTCATGTGAAATTGTACCAAAAGCTTTCTCAGCCTATAGGTACGTTGTGCCCCCAGCACACCTATTAAGCATGATGTCAGCTCTGCAAAGACTCAGTGTCACAGGCTTGGCTCACAAGCCCATGGCTCTCTGCAGCTCACCAGTGTGGTAGCTCAACCTGTGTGGCACTTCCCTGGGCTGAGCTGCTCAGCAAGGTGCTGTTTCTTGGTCTGCCATCAATAAAATATAGATATTTTTTTCTCCTGTGTCCAGTGCTGTGGGCTCATGGGATGCTGCATTAATTGTTTAGGGCAGGATGCAAGGGAGCACTAGGACCGGACACATCACTGTGGTTCAGGTGCTGAGCATCCATGGGCTGCCCCTTCTGCAACTGTGTGTGTCCTCCCCGCAGCCTGCACAGCTGCTCCCTCTTATAATAAGGCAGTTAATAGTCTTGCATAATTCATGCTTACAAGTTGTACACACTTGCTGATAAAAAGAGCCGATGTTTAATTTACACACGTGGGGTGTCACGTAGACCTGGCTACATGAGCCGTGCTGAGATGGAAGGGGAGATGGCAGCAAGGTGTGAAGGGCAGGTCCTGACTGCTGTTCTCCCCTGGCTTTGCAAGGCTGGGAGGCTGCGCAGCAGGGCTCTGCTTCTCCATGTGTGGACACACGTGCTGCCTGCCCTTGCTTCGAGCTCACGGCGCGAGCTGCTCCGCATCCCAGCCTCCAGATGTTTGTCCTGTGGCTGTGGCACGCGGCTCAGCTGGCTGTGGGACAGCCCACGTGGGACCAGCCACAGAGGGGCTGTCAAACTGGTGGAGCAGCTCAGCTGCTGAAACCCAAGCGAGTAGAAGAGCAAGGCCCCCAGTTCCATTCTGTCCGCTGAAAGCACAAGATTCGGTGGCCAGCCAGAAGCAGATGGCTTGCTATTTCTGTGTCCTTTCGTTTTATTGCTGCAGGTCTGGGAGGGAGTTACAGCTGCTCCAGTAGTGTGGCAAATCATCTCCATCTATCTTGTGCTGTTATGCCTCAATGATGTCAGATGGTCTCTTTACATTTTGTGTATGTTCAGACTGAGCAAATCGCAGCGTTTTTTCCTTAATGATGAAAGATGACACCAAGTGATATTTTCCTTCCTTAACCAATTGTTTCATTTGCTGCATAACCTTCGTGCTAATGCTCATAATGTTTCCTTGCCGTGGTTCAAGAGAACAGATATGCCTTTTGGATGTATATATATATATGTATTTTTTACCTAGAATCTCCTTTTTCCTTTCTTTTTCTTTTTCTCAGCTCTGATTGCTTGCATTGCAATGCTGTGACCTATATTCAAGGTGAAACTTCTGATAAGTGTTTGCTTTGGGAAGGGAGGCACACAAGCTTGTTTTTGAGGAGATTAGGGCCTGTCAGATAGCAACACACATTTCAATTAGACGTCAAAATGCAAATCATTCAGACTTCAGTGCACGTCAAGGTGAGACTGGGAAGAACTTTAATCCGTTCTGAGATAAAGTTGAAATCCTTGTGTGCCTTAGTTATCCCCAGTCAATTATGCTTGCTAGGAATTGTGTGGTGGCAAGTCAAAGCTGTACAGGAAAATCCTCCCATGATATTTTTGTCACTTGTTCAGATGCTTGCTGTCCCCATGTAGAACTCATTTCCTCCAAGGGCTATTCCCCTTCAGACAATAGAAAAATGACTCAGAAAGTTGCAGCTGCAGTGACAGCTCCCATGATTTTAATGGCTTGATGATTATTTGTATTTTTGGGCTGTGGCTGTGGTGTGCACTGCCTTGATGTGATGCGTGGCTGCTGAGCAAGAAGGCCTGCCCTTCATCCCTGCCCCAGGGACCCATGGGCAATGGTTTGGCTGCTGAGGATGCTGTGTGGCATCAGTGCTTCCATCCCATGGATGCCCTGGGCAGGGTGAAGCAGGGGCCAGGGCAGGGTGCTGAATGAGCAGGGCATGCCCACAGGCTGCTGAGCGTCACTAAATAGTAGGACTGAGGGGTTTTCCATGGCCCTCATGCCTTTGGGAGGCAGAGCCTAGAGCTGGAGCACATCTTGCTGAATCAGAAAGGAAACTGCTAGCCCTGAGACTTTGGGGGCTGGAGGGAGGAATTGCTCATGCAGGCACTTGGAGCAGAGCGGGTACGTGCTTGGGAGGCTTTTCTTCCCTTTGGCTTTGAAAGTTTGAATGAAAGAGCTTGAGTGGTGGGAAGGCTGGGAAATGTTTTCTTACCCTCTGCTCGTAGAGCTAAGTCTCAGTTTTAGAGAACGTAGTGTAAATGAAAGATGCTATTTCTACTCTTCTGTCTCTCTGCTTTTCGTGTATCTTCTTCTCTTCCTGGCTTCTCAGCAAACATTAATGAAAAAGTAGGGGGTGTGAACCAGCAGAAAAAAATGACTTTTCTCTGTTGAAATCATGCGTACAAGGTCATAGCTGTTTGTGTAGCAAATCTCACAGGACTTGAAAAATGTCCTTGGTGTCATCCTGTGCAATTTGTCAGTGGTGTTTATGGACTCACAGCACTACTTTGCACCAGAGATGGCAACCATACACTGTGATTATACATCAAGCCTCTTTTTTTCCCCAGGTTGGATGACTCAGGTTTGTAGATACAAGGCTCATAAGTTGAATGGGAAAAAAAAAATAGCAAAATGTGAATTGTGCAGCTATTTTCACAGCAGAACACTTAATTATGGTTTCAAATATACTCGGCACTAGAATGAATGGTGGAGATAGAGCAGCTCTATAAAAGTCTGTGTGCCTTGGAGGTCAGACCTCACCTGGGGGGTTCTCAGGCGCTCCCACCACCCGCTGCTGGCTGGACAGGAGCAAGGCAGGGAGGGGGGAGCTGCAAGCACAGGGAGGCAGAGGCAGGGGAACAACCTGCATCACGCGGGCTGCTGCTGAATCACTGTTTACGCCGTTTCTGTACCTGCTGACTAGATGCATGAAAATAGGATACTTCTATTTTTAGCTCTTACCTTGTGCATTCATGCAGATACATGCACTGAAATTAGACTTTCTGTGATGGGAGTAGAGTTGTGCCCACATGCAAAGTATTTAGGATGTACGGCACAGCAGCGATTCCCCATCTCACCTGCACGAGGAGCCGTGTGCGTGCGGGAGTAAGGCAGCATGGGGCTGAGCACCACGAAGCTGCCCTTGCTGCCTTCCTGGCACCAGCACTGCCAGGCTTTGTTCCGTATCCTGCTGGCTTCTTCTGTGCTGATGGGCTGCCCACGTGGGGTCAGAGGAGCTGCTGTGGCAGGACTGAGCCAGGCAGGTTGGGATGCTGGAAACAGGGGGGATGACATAGAAAGCCATTACTGGGGTCCAGCACTGCTGCTGTAACATGGCCAGCTCCAAGAAGGCAGGTCGTGGTGCCTTCATCTCAGGCTGCACAGCCTCTGTGCCTTCCTGTGGAAAACGTACCCCATGGAAACACCCCTACAATTGAGGAGGTGAGGGATGCTGGCATGTTTGCTAAATGTAGTAAACCATAAATTAGAGATTTCCCTGCTAAAGTTTGGGATGGAAAAAGAGGAAGGATTGGAGGTGTCATGTGGAATATTCCAGTGAAAGCAAGGCTTTCTCATCTGACTGTATCGGGATTAAAAATAGCGTTTGGGAAAGAGAAGAAATGAAAAATAAGTACTCTGCTTTTGAATGGTTTCCTGATCTGCATGACAGCAGCTCCGTGGCACTGCCTGCACTCACTGCTGTGACTTCAGAACTCGGCTGTGATTCCCCAGGGCTGATAAGATTATTTGACTTAATGCATCCTTTAAATAACATTGCCCAGCCCTTCCCTACCCCACATCTGCAGCCACAGGTGTTTCCCAGTGGGGCTGGGAAGCCAGTGCCCTGAAAGTGCCCTGAAGCCTGGCAGAGCATCTTCTGCTCTGGCCCTATGGGTTGAGCAGACGGGCCCCAGAAGAGAGGCCCTGTGTTGCAGGAACCCCATTTCTGGCCCTGAGCTCCCTGCAGCACTGAACTCAAGCAGTCTCACTGCCTTCACCTTGCAAGTTCCCATTAACTTTTATCACCTCGCCTTACCCAGCCTGTTCAGAGCAGGTTTCAAGACACTGGTGGTACCTCCAAATTCAGCTCTATTTCCCAAATAACCATTAACTGTGCTATAAGAGTCTGGGCTGGCCAGGAAGAATGACTGAGTCATTCTGGTACTTGTCTGGCCCAGCGAGGCTTGATGTCTCCTGGCTTCCGTTGCTATCCTTTGTCACTGCACATCCAGGAGAACTCTGTGCCCTTGTGAAATCTTCCTCCCTCGCCCTCCTGACAGGGATATCTCCTCTTGCCCCTGCAGGATAGGGTTTTCTGCCACTGGAGCTGCACTTGGTCTTACCTCACCCAGGGCATGCAGAAAGCCTGGATTGTTTTGAACCTTCACAGCAGAAAGGAGCCTTGTTTCTCATAGGTTGTCCTGTTTGCCAGTGGAACACATGTGGGTATGAACGCAGCAGCTTCGCATGGACTGGTTTTCCTTGTGTTTTGTTTGGAAGAGGCCTGTAAGCTCCCACTGAGGCTGCCCAGCAACAGAGAGCTCTTGTGCCACGTTGTCCTTGTGGGTCTGAGGGCCTGGCTTTTATCTCAGAGAGAAATCTGTCAAGAAGGAAATTGTTCTTCAGTCCATGCTGGAAGCAACACCAGAATTGTCTGCCCCCCTTTCGTAGAGAGCCCCACTGATTTTATTAATGCCTCCTGGGGAAACAGGCTTAGAGGGCTACATGTATGTTACAAAGCCTTCTTGCTCGATGGGTTTTCCCAAGCCTTTCAGAGGTGGATTCATAGTACCTCTCTGTATTCGGGGAAGAAATGCTACGGGTTTGGGCACTTTGTATCCTTATTTTCTGGACCCCAAACTGAGATGGAGATCTGTTCTCTCCAGGGTTATTTAAAGCCAAGCATCATGAGACTGTGTGCAGGGAGCCCTGGCTCTCTGTAGAGCTCTCCAGGGTGATCTTCCCTTGAGTTTCAGTGGAGAGATTTTTGATGGTGTATGGTGTTTTGCAAGTGGTTTCCCAGGCACTCCCTTACATGGCTCATGTGGGTTGTTTTTCCACCACTGATGCTCTCCTTCACACAGAGCTTGCAGGTCAATAGTCAGTCACAGCAGATCCCTGTGCCTGGCATGCTTCTTTGCTCCCTAATTGCCTCCTCCTTGCCTCCTATCTGCATCCAGTAAGCAAGCTACAGCAGTAGTTAATTACTCTTCTGGGCTGAGTGCTGTATTATAGTCTGTTCTGTCAATACTAATTGTTTTATAGAAATATGAAGTACCACTTTCCCTTCCCTCTGAGGGCTTTGAGATGCAGTGTGGGCTCTAATGATATCATTTTGCCCTTCTGTCCAGTATGAGCAGGAAAACACGATCTCCAGTTCAGAACAGGTACTTCAGGTCATCTTTTGGAGAGCTGCTTTTGGGGTCTGTTCCCATGCCTTTCCACTAAAGCTCTTTTCCTTCCCTGGTGCCTTGCCGGTTCTGTGTATTTAAAGCTGTAACACAAGACCAGAGCAATAGCTGTGGTCTGTACTGGTAAAGTCAGACAGTTCTTTCTTACACCCGATTGAGGTTCCTTATTCTTTATTTTCAACCTCTGGTTTAATAAATAGGTTGCATAAAAGAGTAAGTAAATTAAGATGATGTATGTGGGCATCTCCTGAGAGTTCACACAGTAGCACGTAAGGAAAACTCTCCTACTCGAGCATGGAAAATGTCAGCCCCTGGCTTTCAGAGGTGTCCTTGCTTGTTTGAACCACCTCCAGCCACTGGTTGCAAGTAGGTATCCACTGGTGGTGTCTCTTTGGCAGAGATGTATCATTCTGCCTGTACTTGTTGTTCTGGAATAAACATCAGATAAAGACACCTTCGTTCATAATTAGAGAACAGTAAATTAAAACATGTCCCAAGTGTGTTCAGCTTCAGCGTGTTTGCAGTGACGAATGCTTTGGGACTGTGTTTTGATTCTCTTTACCTCACTGGAGGTTTTGCTGTTGGCTTTGGTCATTAACAGCCTTGCACAGAGCAGGATAAACTCCAGGGTTAGGGGTTTTTGCATCTCATATGGCATTTATAAACAGCTTACTCCAGTGTGCTCTTAGATTTTCCTTTATCCCATTAAAATAGCCGTGGGGGGATAGCTGTTTAGGCTTGGTCTCCCAATTGCCTGTTTTAAGGGCTGGATGTTTTGGCAGCTTTGTGAGCACAGGTGTGGTGTTTGGTTTGAGTTTTCATACAAGGGCTTCCCATCCCAGCCGAGCACTCGCTCACTCTGGTGCTATTTTTCCCTGCAGACACTCAGCAGTGTGATGTACTGCTGCTGTCACCTGCAGAAGACCTTGTTCCGTAACCTTAATGTGCATCTCGGCTTCAAACTTGCTCAGTCAGGACTTGGAAAAGCCTGTGTTCATGTCCTTTGTATTGTGTCACCCAGGCTTGTTGAAGGCTGCATGTAAATTGCTCTTTGCAAACAGTTTTCTGATCTCAGCCACAAATCTGATTATGGTTACATTAGGGAATGGAAGCATGAGAAGGCAGGTCGTTGCTTTAAATTTTAGCATTAAAGGTCAAGTTCTGCTGATTTTTAATCCTCTGACAGCAGCAGAAGCCTCCTACCTCGTGCTCCCATAGCTTCCCCCCAAGAAGCAGGCAGGCTTGGCACAAGCTGTGGGTTCTTCTGCTTGTATTTTGGGGCTGTTTCCTTCCGTTCCTTATTAAAATGCACATGTTTATCCTCATTTGAAGTGATTGTCTGTATCAAAAAGCTAATGATCACAATACCTGGCTTACTTTTCCCCAACAAAGATGACAGCAGTGATACAAATCATTATGTTGCTGATAGTAAAATTGCTACCTTCAAGCATGTCTTTATTTTAGGGTTGGATTTTTTGCCTGCCACAATTTACAAGAGAGAGACAGTTGGAAATTTTCTCCTTTAATAAGTAGTTTTCATAGCTCTCAAGTTTCTTAATCGAGACAAGCTGCTTTAGCTACCAGACTGGAAAGAGCAGAAGATTCAAGTGTCTTTTTCTTTAAAATATGCAGCTGTGTGTGTAGGAATGTTGTGGTTTTCCAGAGGTAGGATCAAGTCATAAAGAATTCCTGGTGGGCTCTTGCCATTGCTCTGCAGTTGTGGTCCTTGCTGCAGCAGGCGATGCATGACTGTCCTCCCACTGCACCCAGCTGTCCCAAGGCACAGTCACCATGCTGGGGACTGAGGGCCCCCTAGCCCCAAGCTGCAGCAGGCAGTGTCTGGAGCCACCAGGATTTAAATTTCTAGTTTTCAGAGTGAAATCTCCATGGGATTATAATGTAGCATCACATGAGAACATGATTGTTTTTTCTTCCTTTCACCTATGCGAGGAGGCATAAATGCCTGCGTAGGAAAACCGGCAGCTGTAGGGAGTATCCCAAATGCCACCATCTGCACACCTCCCAGTGTCCGAGCACTGCGCTCTGTGAATGACGACAGCAGGCTCTATCAAGGGTATGACTTGTATTTAATTGTGTTACAATCCCTTTAATCTAGGATTATATCCAGTTGTTTTCTTCGTGTGGGATGTAGACTGTCAGATACAAGCGGGGGCAGCTGGGAGGGGAAAAATGGCTTTGAACAGGGGCTGAAAACCTCAAGCATCTGCAGATGCTTTTGTCAGATGCATGAACCTGTCTCCCAAAAACATCCAGGCAGGTGCATGAGCTGCCAGGACCCTCTGGCTTTGATAGCTGAAGACCCTGTGAGGGCAACCGGCTGCAAATGAAATGGTGATTGCTTTCCCCTCACTGAATGAAATCTTCTCTGAGGCGATTATGCAGATTAAAGCTTCCCACTGTACTGTACCAGAATAAATATAGTGGTGGCTGCGTGCCGTGGGACTGCATGCAGGGTGGCTCTGGGTGCAGCACACGGCTCCTTGCAGGGAGAACTTGTGTTGGTTGCATGCCCAGGCTGACCTCCTCCGATTTGTGGTATCATGATGCGGTCACGGGGTAAAGGTTTGCAGTTTACAGAATATCACATGGCTGGGAATGCCAAGTAATATGATATTTTGACTTGCACAGGGCCTTTTAAAAGCAGCTTTGCTACTCCTCGGCAGGAACATCTGCAGCACGTGTTTACCACAGCGCTTGCTTCCTGCCTGCTCAAGGAGCATGCTTGCAAGGCAGCTGCTTGCTGGCTAGTTATGTTTTCAGCTCACTTAGAGAAGAAACCATCCTCAGACACCTGGGTAAGGAAGCAGTTTTGGAGCTGGGGATGCAGCCTGAGCTGGCCTGATCTAGGTGGAGTCCAGAGTAGAAGCCCTGTAAAAATAGGGCTGGAAGGATCCATCTGAGCTCAGTGCAGGCCTGGGGGCACTCAGGTCGCTTCTGACTTCCTCACTACAATGTACACCTTTTATTTCTTGTTGTGGACATGGGGAATACATTCTTCTCCTCTTTGCAGCAGATTTCCCCAGTGCTTGGAGGATTTCTGTGGGTGTTCCCAGGCTCCCACTGCTTGACATTCCTTGTGCTGTTCCTGCTCCCCATCCTGACGCCCCTCTCCCCTCCCTTGTGCACTCCTTGTGCATCTGATGCTATTGCTTTTTTTTTTTCCCTTACAACACAGTACAAATGTATTTGTGTTCAGCTGAATTCCACTCTGCTGACAGCTGATTAACACAGTGCAAATGACTTAATGTACCCCCAGCTATGTGCTCCAAGTGTTAAGTTAAACCATTACCCTCAGTAACGGGTCAGTTTTGGCAACCTGATAATTGGCAGTAGGTGCCACTTTGACCGAGGTACATGGGAGACTTTGCCATGCCTACACAAAATCATTTTCCTTCTTTATCACAGCGTGATTTAACTACCTGGTGTTGTTAGTGCTGTTTGATTGGGTTATGTGCTATATAATTCCAAATACAGTGTGTGCACAGAAACCACATAGCAAATTACAAATTTCTGAAGTGCAGAAGTCATACATGTGAGAGCCACAGGGAACCTTTTCCACTGTAATTAGCTCCTTTCAAAGAGGGGAAAAAAGAAAAGGCGGTGAAATAGATAGTTGGGTTCGGTGTGTAGTAGAAGCAGATTTGTTGTGGGCTGGGCCAGGGGCCGCACTGTGCTGCATGCTCCCCTCTGCTTGCCATGGCTTTGGGACTGGGACTGCTCATGGCTCCCATGGACCTTCATGGGACTTTCTTTGAGTTATGAGCACCTTGGGGCGTGAGCTGATGGGTTGGTATCTCGGGGAAGCCGTGATAGTCTGCTTACGGACGGCAGATTCACAGCGGTTTCAGACCAGCTAACGTGGAGCTGACCTCGGTGCTGAAATGAGGTGATGTGACACTTATTTTTCACTTTTTTGACGCTTAGTTGATGCACTCTTGTAGGACTTTTGGTTTGTGTTTGGCTTTCTCTATAGGATAAAATCTGTATTTACATCTCAGGGCTGAATTTTATCTAGGCTTTTGCATATCCAGTATTATTCCCCTGGTATAGACACACCTGCAGAGAAGTGTCAGGTCCTACTAGGTGCAGCTAACTTATGAGATTTAAGAAGGTGGAGACGCTGGCAGTGTGTGTGGCAAATTCCAGTGCTGCAGGAAGAACAGTCTTTTCTTTAAGGATGCTTGAAACCCACAGAATCTTGTGGCTGTGAGGAGTCCAGCCTTGGAGAAGGGAATGTTTTCATGCAGAGCTGAGAAATCGTGCTGCGATGTATCCATAGATGGAGAATTCTACCTGACCTCGATCGCAGACAGCTGATGCCCTGAAATATGTGAAACGGAGGCAGTGCTGGAGCGGCCCACATTTACTTTCATGCATGCTGGTCAGCCTTGGTTCTGTGCGCCTGAGCTATAGTGCCATGAGGTGCTGCAGCCTTCTCTCCAGCACTATTTCATAACCTTTTCATTCAGAAAGAGCAACTGGAAGGAAATAAATCCCACGAATGGCAAAGATCAACAAGATACATGACTGGTTCTGAGGTGGAGCATTACCCTAAAGTGTCAGTAGCGAACCCAAGATGTCCTTCATGTCTGTTGCAAACCCAGCTCATTTATCCCTGCTCTTAGCCAGCCCCCATACCTACCAAAGGCTGCAAACATGGTCTTGCCACCCCCTGTTCTCTCATCACATGGAGAACAGCAAAGAGTATGTTGAGACCTACCTGTTTTCCTGCATGGATCAAAAGGATGGATTGTAAAATCACACTGGCTACAGGTCAGAACCCTGCTGTGGAGCAAGTGTTTGTAGGGGCAGGGGTGCTGAATGTCTTGGAGTTATGGTTGTAATGCTAGACCTTACCTTCTGTCCGAACTGCTACACCACAACGGATGTTGTAAATTACTGCATTTAATGCAGAATTTGTTTCTGCTAAGGTACAATGATTGTAGAATTGCTGTCTGCTAGAACCCAATGAAAACTCTCTGTAGTCAATTTAAAAGGTGGAAACAGCACTGGAGCATCCTGCTCCTTTCATCCACCTTCCCAAGAACTGCAGCCAGTCTTCACTGTGGCTGTTACTCTGCTGGCTACCACCCATCCCAACACTTCTTCGGATGCAGCTGAGCTCCTGGGGGCCCTGGGTCTTTCCTCATGCTCACAGCAGCCATCGTTTGCATAGCACAGCTGCTGGGGCAGACTTAATGCAGTTCTGTACTTATTGAAGATGATCATCAAGATGGGAGGCTTTTTGGCTTCCTGACTGCCGCTGCTGTCAGCGGTTCCTATTAACGCTAATGGAAATCACAATCTGGTGTCAGCAGCCCAGCACGCCCTGTGATGCTGCAGGATTGGCAGTGTGGAGGTAATTCCTTGTGTGTGACATGGAGCTTTGCTGCCAGTGGTCTTGCTGTAATGTTGCGCTTGCTATGCTGGCTTAATGCTCTGTTATTTTATGTCCTGGGAAGAGCCCATAAAATTCAGAGTGCGGTAGGGGTTGGTTGTTGTTCTTCAGGCACCAAGAATAAGAAGTCTTACATCTGTTGGATTGGCTTGGTGCTTCAGAGGGTTTCTGTGTGGCCCTCAGTAGCTGCATGGAACACCAGTCTCCCTCTGGGAGTGCAGCAGCAGCCCCCAAGCATGGGAGGCAGCTGATGTCACCCACCCCTGTCAGCCCATGAGCAGCAGAGCTGCTTGTAGTCATGTCAGACCTTGGGTGGCTCAAGATAGTTAGTTGTCTTATTGTGCATTTTCTGCATATGTCTGCTTGCTGTTAGGTTCCTTTGCCACATCACAGGCTATCTTTCTGATGCCAGTTAGTTTTGTTGTGTATTTTGTTTTTTTTTCATGATTCCATCTTCAGTTTCTTTGGTTCCCAGTTGTATCTGGATGGGTTGGGATTTGTTTTGCTCATTTAAATCCCATTTTCTGAGAAAATTGTCTTAGAAATAAATCACATAACTTGATGAAATAGTACATGGTTTGAAAAGAAATGATCATAGTGTAGAATACTAAGGGAAGTGAGAAATTGTCTTTGCTCCCTAAATTTAAGGAGAGCTTAGGTATACCCCAGAAGATAGTATGTGGAAAGAAGGAAAATGGCAAAGCTTAGCAGACAGATGCCTGTCACCCTTGATGAGTGAGGCGTGCCCAGCAGCTCTGCACCTGGGCTTGGCAGCATTGCCTGGTGCATGCAGCAGGGGGAGGCAGCTGGGTGCTGGTTCATGGCAAAGACTTGGGCTTCTGCACCAGCCAAGGAAGAAGTGTCCTCGCCAAGACTGGTGTTGGCTGTTTCCTTCCTGATTGGCAGTGGCACCGAAGTCCTCAGGTGCCTTGTATTTCAAACTTTCCGGGCTTATTCTTTCCAAGATTTCCTGGAATCGAGGGAAAACTCACTGCTGATTGTTATGCGTGCTCTGGCAAATGATTTCTGGCTTTCCAAGCCTGCAGGCAGGGCTTTGGTTGGAGCTGACAGCTTTCTGTCTCCTGGGCACACTGAGCCAAGCACTGAAGGCTGATTGGGAACAAACCGGAGGTGGAACAAAGTTTCACACCAGTTTGTCCCTGTTCTGTTAGTGTGGGTAGGATACTTGCCCACTCAAGTAACCATCTTGTGCAGATCTCCAGAGTTTGGGAACTGCAGAAGGGGCTGAATAGCAAAATAACACTAGTGTCAGGGACAAGAGCATGGACGCTTCCCTGCATGAAGCTGCTGTAGCAGGGGGGCCTGGCATTCTTCGTGCTGGGTTTATGGACCCAGCCACATGGCTGCAGTTGTGCTGGGTCCTTTGGGGCAGCTGCCAGGCAGCTCGGTGCTGGGATGTGAGGAGGCATTTGTCTTGGAGTCAGCGTCAATCAGCAACGCCTCCTCAAGCACCGATGTGTGGGCCCCTCTGCAATATGGCACAGGCTGGCAGCAATGCTGGCTGAGCACCCAGCACCCTGAGTGAAGCACCCAGCTCAATTGAATGTTTTGGGTGCTCTCGGGTAAATAACCAGATACTCCGTTCCGCTGCTCGCATTTGAGGAACATCTAAGATTAGTGTTTTCCCTTTCGATCTCTGCAGGTAACAGTTATCTCTAGTGGTTTGGTGTAGGCTGAGGTTTTAATAGGACTGTTCCAGTACGAAGCAGGGCTGAGGCAAGCTGAGCTGCTGGAACCTGTGCATGCACACGTGATGTGGGATCTGTTTTGCCAACGATGGGATCACAGCACGCAAGGTCCTGCCCCAGGAGCTGCATGCTGCTCTGTGTTCTGCTGCCTGCACAAGCCTGCTGCCATGGCATAGCTGCTTCTGCATGCTTGCTGGAGGAGGAAAACAAGAAGGTAGTGGTTTGATGCATTGGGCTCATTCTTTAGGGCTTATTTTTCCCTTTTTCATGTTTTTTGACTCTTACAGTTTCCATCGCCTCTTGTAGGGCACCTGGGAACAGAAGGGCAGCTCCAGGATGCAGAACGCCTTAGGCAAATCCTAGCACAACTGCCTTTCACAAAGAATAATCTGATTTTGTTTTTTTCCTCCTTCTTTGTGCCCACATATTTTCTGCTCCTACCAACGCTGAAATTATATGCTTGAATTCTGCACTGTCTCTGTTGCTTTTTGTGGGGGTTTTGGCTTGTACTCTCAACATGCAGACACTCGCTACCAGATGCAACAAGAGGCACTTCTTCCTCCTGCCCTGCAGGATGGGGCTCTGCCCGCAGCCCACTCCCATCCCTCGCTCAGGATTTTTCCAGCCAGCAGCATGGTGAGAGCAGGGAACAGTGACCCTCCCAGGAGAAGTGGCTGGAACTTAAAGCCCTTAAAATTACTCTGCCTCAAGCCTAAAGAAGAAGAATGATTCCCTTCTCTTTTAGGGACAGCCTTCATTATATTCCACTGCAGAGGGTTCCTTAAAACAGCTCTCACTGGTGTAACTGAGAAAGTCTTTAACATGTAGCTGTGTTTTTGTAAAGGATCTTTATGCAGGGCCATGTACAACTGATGGTTGAAAATTGCCAGACTTCAGGTGCTTAATGTATAATAATTATATCAAACTTGCTTTTTGCTACGTTTGTTAGAAAAGCTGGGTTTTCCAACTGGTATCTCACCTTTGTCCAGAAAAGGCACTGCATGCCACCAAAGGCATCCAAAAAGGCTCTTGCTGTGGTCAAGGCCTTCAGCTTACTGGTCTGGTTTGTCTCCCAACCAAGTTATGGATGGGCAATGGGGAACCTGGTTGCAGCAGGGTCAGTTTGTCTGCTTTTTCTTCTATAGGGTTCTGGAATATGGAAAGCAGAGTTGAGTGTTACTTGGCTCTAATTAAACCAAGCAGGAGGTGAAAGGCAAAAGGAAACCGGCATGCCTGCTAGAGGCACCAGAGGCAGAGGGATATTCTCCCAGGAAGCTGTGATATCCCTCCTGACCTTACCGAATGCTCCCAAGGGTTCTAGCAAAGCTCAGACCACTTAGTACAAAGCCAGCCAACAAATGGCCTTTTTCTTATCTCAAAGACCATTATCGAGCTGCACGCCTAATTTCATGCAGGCAGCTAATTGCCCTCTTCGCAGGAGGCAGTGTGGGGCCTGCATGTGCTGCACGCGTGCTTTGTGTGCACTGTGGTGAACGCAATTTGCCGTGGCTACATTTTATTTTTATTTACAGCACAAAACTGGGAAATGGGCAGTGCTTCCTCCAGCCTCCCCTGCTGGGCAAGCATGCTCTGAAGTTGGGAATCTGGGAGCTTGTTTGAGGTAACAGACCTGGAGGTATATCCCCGTGGGGCTCTGGGACACCTGGGAAAAGTCACCAGGTTTGCTTCTTTTCATTTTCAGCCTCCTGTAATATTCTGGTTGAATACAGGGGCTTGGAAGATTTGGATAACTTTAACACAGTGCCTTTCCTTAAAGTAGATAATAACAACTGTAATAACAAACCTTCCCAGTGGAAATCATTATTATTGCAAATAATGTATCCTAATGCCTTTCTCAACTATCTGGGTACATACCAGCCACCACGCAAATGCCTGTTCCCATGCCTCATGTCTCTGCACAGCAATGGGAATGCAAATGCAGTGCTCTGTTTTCTAGCTACAGTTTGCTGCCTTGGACCAAACTATCTTCTACCAAACTTTTTCTTCCAGCACCAAGCAACATGCCCTTGTAAAATCTGAGATTACTCACTTCAGCAGGAAATGTGAGGAGGAGGAGGAGGTACACTAAAGTTTCACACCTTTTCTCTTGTTTTTCATCTAGAAATGAGTTCTGTTCTGGCTTGAGTGATTGACTGAACCCTTTTCAAGTGCTGTCTGAAGGAGACAACTTGTCTTCTACTGGATCACAGATATGTTTGGCTCTTAGATTTTCTTAAAATTGAGAATGTTTTCTTTCTTAGAGTTTGTTTCCTGGAAGTTGTAGCACATGCACAGAACAAGGGAAAGCTTCAAGCATGACACATTGCTCTTAGCCATAGCCCTGATGTGTAATAGGTCTCTTGCTGGCGTGCTTTGAAAAGCAGCAGCCTTTGGGCAAGACCCATTGCTCAGGCTTGCCTGTGCTTCCCCTTCCGCCCCACTAACCCCATCTCAAGCTGCTTTAGATGGCAGCCCTCTCTTCTGGGGGGCTGACAGTTTTTCTTGGAGCAGAGCAGCGTGTGGGTGCGAGCAGGGCTCAGCACTTCAGCCCTGTGTGCCTGGAAGCTTCTCGCTGGTTCTTGCTGTATTGTTCAGTAGCATCAAAGGTATTACCTCCCCTGGTAACTTTGCGAGGCTGAAAATGGCACTTTTCACAGAGGCTGGGACACACCAGGAGTCCTTTAGTCTCCATTCATTTGTCCGTCTCTTCTGCTCAGTAAGAAGTGTTCTTAAAATAGCTTGTGAAATGGAGGAGAGAGTCAGAGCTTAATGATGAAAAAGGTCCGAAAATAACTCAAGTGATGGTGGACACGCGTATTTTTTTGTTCAGAGACAAGACTGTTTGTTGTTTGCAGATCTGAAGTGTCAGTCGGAAATCTTTGGCTCACATTAATGCTTTCAGGTCAGCATGAGCTGCTGTGTACATGAACCAGCAAGGACGATTAGTTCTGCAGTATGTAAGGTCTGCCTGGAGTGGGAACACTGAGATGAAAATAGTTCAAACGATGATTTGAAAGTGTCCCTCTAAAAAAGTACCTTGCTTTCTTGTTGCACAGCCCACCATCCTGGTCCGTGAGAGGTTCTCAGTCTTCTCGTGCACGTAGCTGCTTCTGACGAGAAGCAAAGTGCTGCTGTTCTTTCTCAGATAGGAGATGAGGCACAAAAGAAGCGGACAGTTGGGCTGTTGGAGAGCAAGGACTTGCCTGGGAGCTGGGGTGCTGCGCTCTGAGGGACATGCCAGCGCCGTCAACCTGTGTTCCCACCCTGTCCTTCACCCAGTTTCTGGGCTCATTTAGGTTTTGGTTAATTAGCAGTCCTTAGGTTGTGCCTGGGTTCTACTGGTGCCTTCCCCTTTGGGGAATGTTTGATCTGAATGGAAAAAGGAGCTATTTATGAGGGGAGATGCAGAGCTGGATGGACATACCTGATAGAAACAGAGGCAGCATGTGAAACAGGCAGTGGCAAGGACTGTAGGCATCTTCTGGTGTCCCTGTCCAGGCTTCCCATATTGCAGCAGGTTGCAGATGGAAGGTGTCAGGAGAAGGTCATCATGGCAAGCCCCAAATCCTGGCTTTGCTTTGCTCTTACACCAGCACACATCATTGCATTTCAGAAAGTGGGAGCAACCATTATGATGTTTAATGTCATTCATCTATGCCTAAAGAGTGGCACGGCGTATCACAGACAAGAAATGGCTTTGAGAGAACAAAAAAGAGCGAGCATTCGTGCCCCTGCAGAAGAGTATTCTGCTGTTAGAGAAGCAACGAGCAGCATCACTTGGGTGCTGAGAGGAGCGAGCCAATGCATTCCCCCCGGTAGCACCCTGCCCCACAGCAGGATCCAGGCACTCATCCTGGAGTTAGGGATGAGCTACGTGTATGTCACCTGGGAGCAGTAGTGTCGGGAGTCAGCAAATCCCAGACAGGCTCCTGTCTGTGAGTGTACGCACAGGGACCCACGCACAACGAGACACTGAGGGAAGGGCACGTGCCTGGCTGCTATGCCTGGAAAGATGCATTGCGGCTGCCAGGAGCCAAAGCACAAGGAGCTCTCCGGTAGCAAATATATAACTTCTCTGAAACAACCAGAAAATACGCTGTTAGGCAGCTGATAGGACTTCCCTGAGATGCACGGTTAATACTGCTCGCTTACGTTGATAGCAACAAGCCGGTGACGTTCAGCAGTCTGCAAAGCAGGCACATCTGCCTGGGAAAGATTGCAATTAAAAAGACAGATGCTGGGGACATAAGCCTCCCCCCCCGGGGTCCCCTCTCCTGTTGGGGGGAGCAGCGCCGGCACAGGGGGAACGTGCTGCAGTTCCTGGCTGCAGGACAGCCTGCTGGCTGGGTTTGGAGGGTCATGCCCATTGCTGGGGCTGTGGGTGGGTGCAGGGCCTGGAGGTGATGTGGCAGCAGAGGTGGTCAGAGATTTAGTGCCACATGTAAAGGTGATAAAAGAGCAGTGGCAGGTGTGCTCTTGAGCATCTTCCCTGAAGTGGCTGCTTTAGCTCCTTTGGGCCAGGAGTACAGGAGTGCCCCCCATATGGCTTTCCCGTGGGGTCTGTGTCCCCCAGCGCCAGTGCTCTGCTGCTCTGGCCCCCAGCACGTCCCTTCCTTGCACATAGTTCAAGCCACGGCCAACTTTCTGGCTGTGGAAACACTGACGGTGAGGAATGCTCATTCAAAAGCTTGCTTTAGCTTTCTCCTAAATTACCTGGTGCTGAGGAGCAGTAAAATATTTATTAGATGTTACAAAACCAAGCCCTGAACAACAGCCTGCTGAGCAGTTAAATATTCCTCCTTGCGGTGGTACTGGAACAGCAGGTGTCCTAAGGAAATAGAGTTTTATGCTGCTCCCAGTTGTGTGCTGCAAGCTGATCGCTCTGAGACAAAAGAGAGATGCTCCCTCCGGGAATTCCCTGCGGTCTTCCGCTGAGCTGCTTCTTGCAAGGCACAGGTGGTGCTGATCCTGACACGGTGCCTGCAGTGCAAAGGGCTTCCAGGCTCCTGGCTCTGAAATCCCTCTGTGCAAATCAACTGCTGGTTCTTCAGAGGCTAGCTGAAGTTCCTGTTGGATGAGCCAGATCTTGCTTCGCTGATGTTCTGTCATTTGCTTGTGGTAGGGAGATGGTGCGTACCAAGAGTGTGTTCTGCCCCATTTCTGAGGTCACCAGGTTGTTCTGGGCACGCTGTTTCTTTCATGTCAGACCAAGAAGCCAGGAGGCATTTGGATGCCCAGATGATCCAGCTGCTGGTGAACTCTTCCCAAGAATGTGTTCTATTGCAGGGAACGTCTCTGCCAAGTGTTTACCAAAATGCCCTGTGGTTGCCCAGGGGTGCCCTGCCTAGTACCAGCACCAGTAGTTCGCCATCCCTTGGTCAACTAATTACAATTTTAACATGCACATGTTTATCTTGTAGCTGAAGTATGCATGTGCTTTAGACAGATAAAGGCTGAGAGACGCTCCGCTGTACAAACGCACTGCAGTGGTGACTTGTGGAGTTCTCTTGGGTCCACAGTCAATGTGTGCAAGCAGGGCATTCTGCAGTTTCTGTCAGATGCAGAAATGGCTGTTATTTCTTGTGTAAAGGCTGTTGGACCTTGCTGGTGGTTGTGGGAAAAGCAGGAAGGGCTGGAAAAGAGAGGGGAGGTCATTAGAATAAACCTCTGTGAGCTGCCACAGTGTTCCTGCTTCCTCCCTGCTCTTTTCGTCTTTATGTTTACAACAGAGAGCACTGCAAAAACTATGTTTAATATAAACAATTAATTCTGGCTAAAATTGACTTGCTTGATAACCTCTGTAGCAGTACACAGGACACAGATCAATACAGCAGCGCTGTTTCACAGCCTGGTGGAAGACCGAGGGTCTCGTTAGCCGTGGGCTGGTCCATGCTGCACATGTGCTGTATCACAGAGGCTCTCCTTTGCTGTGGATGTGAAAATGCGTCTAGAGCTTGGGGTGAGGAGGAGGCAACCGACACTCCAATAGAGAAAAACCCAGTGATTCATTTCCACAGCCCCCGGGAGCTCGTGTGCCAGATGAGTATTGGGAGCTTCTGTGTACTTCAAGAAGCATCATTTGTTTTGAAGGTAGCCCGTTCAATATTGAGGAAGGAGCAGAAAGTATTGCTGCTAGGTAGTGCTACAGGAATTGAACAAGCAAAGACTTGTGGAGATTGTACTAAGAAATAATCTGCAAAAAAATAATAAAAATGTCATGCACGTTGATAAAATCCCTAATGAAAAGCCTCTTAGCTTAGGAGATCTGTGCTCCTAGTTTGTCTTGTGCCTTGGCACACTGATTTCAGTGTTGCCTACAGTTTTCCTGTTTCTTTTCTTGGTTTCTTATGGCTTTTATTCTTTCACCGTTTCTGCTTGACATTCACAATGGTTGCTAATGCAATATCGTCAATACATTTAATTAACGTCCTGATTTTCTCCTCTTCCAGATAATTAAATGCTTAATAAAAACAGACCTAGCACCTTCCCACAGGTATCTCCCACTTGATCACTACATTGTCTCTGTCTTGTCTGGTTGCTGACCCAGTTTTCTTTCCAATTCCATCAGGAGCTTCCATCAGCTCAGATAAGTCTGGAGCCCGTTTTACATCTGATGCTGTGGGTATTTCCCAAGGGTTTGTGCTATCTGTAGTGCTACTGGCAGACACCACAAAGGGTTTTGGGTGTCTGACAAGGCAGGTGGACTCTTCTATCCAAAAATAGAATGCTGTCAGCCTTCCGGGCAGGAGCTCTCGGCAGTGCTGTTCTGCAGGGCTTGTTTCAGAATGACCAAGCTGAGGTGGGTCAGTTTAGAGGGATGGTTCTTTCTCCAGCCCTAGTGATGCTGAACCTTGTTGTGTATGTCAGACCCTTTGAAGTCTGGATACTTCTTGGGCTGCTGTTCTGGGGGTGGGAATGACCATTCTTTCTGGCACCCACATTGGTGGCAAAGGTTGTTGCATGCTTTGCAGCAGAACGTAGCCCGTCTAGCTTTATGTCACTTTGATGAACACCTCTCCATAAGCACCAGGATAAACTAATACCAGATTATCACGTTAAATTGTCATTGCTTGCTAACCCCCCTCAGCACGGTGTTGCAGAATTAATTGCCAGTATTCGTGGTGTTCATTACCGCAGTCCCTAAACACCGTGCATGGTGCATCACCTAGACGTACTGATATTTATCGTCACATTTTCCAAGTGGTCCCTCTCCTGCTCTTTATCTCTGGCTGTGTTTACCAGGCTTCATTATACTCTAGTTGTTTGGATCTCTGTAGTTGTTGATGCTTTATTCAAAGCCATTTAGACCTTTAGTGCCATTACTTTTATTTTTCATCCATTCTAATGGGCTCGTTTCTTCTGCTGGCATACAAGCGAGAAAAACTCTCCTCTTACCCTTCCCAAGACCTTTTGGTCATTAGTAAGTAATTATCCTAATTTTTAATGCTCTTTTCCCTTTCAGTTTGAAGTTGTCGTGTATACATCTTCTTTTGTTCCTTCTCTTTTGACAAAATTAATTCTTATCCTCAAACCTGAAGTAGGTGCGTTGCAAACCAGACACAGCAGCAGTGAAATCCCCGCAGCCCTTCGGATGAGTGTTACCAACATCTTAAAGTGTTTTACTGCCATTGCCGGTACATTACTTGTATACCTGCTGTAACGTTGTGCAACGAGCTGAAAAGGTGTTGGATTTTTTTTTTAGCTATATCTGTTTTTAAATTGACAGATAAATTGGCAAAATAATGGCGTGTTATCTTACAAGGCTGAAATAAAGCCCTGTGAACCTTTCATTGATGTCATTGTGCCGAAATTAGAGTTGTCTTCTAAGTGGTACCGGCTGCGTGCTGGACAGAATCTGTTTTGAGCAGTGAAGGGACAGCAAAGAAAGACTTTGCTTGGATAAGGAGAGCAGGTTTGCCCTTGAATTCACATCAGATGGCATCACATTCTTTCACTGCTGGTCCTGACTGAGGTTTCAACAGTGACAAACCAACAGAAACAAACAAGCCTAAATAAATAAATACATAAATGACAAACACCCAAGAGATGAGTCCTCATCTTCTGGAAAGCAAGGCGAGGCTAACTGGGGGAAGAAAATACTGTCTCTGCCAAGCATACACGCAACAGTCTGCTTTTGGCTTTGGTGTCCCTGAAGTGGTAAAAGTCTTTTAATACAAAAGTAGTAAAAGTGTGTTTTGCGGTGGCTGAGTTGTTTAGAAATGATGTTCAGGGTAATTTTAGATGCTTGTGACTCTTAAATGAACAGGATAAAGAGTATGTGTGTACGGACACGTGGGTGATTCCTCATCTGTTGCTGCTGGCCCCAAAGGGGAGCAGAAATGCTCATCATAAGCACCTTGCTGAGATATTGTAGAAGAACGTGTATTTTTCTTCCTCGTATGTAAACTTTTCTTGACTAATGTTGTCCTTTTGGCATGTTTTGCAGATTAGTAAGCAGCAGCTCCAGACAATCAAAGATCGTTTCCAGGCCTTTCTCAATGGAGAAACCCAGATTGTGGCAGATGAAGCATTTATAAATGCTGTCCAGAGCTACTATGAGGTAAGCAGAGGTGATTTCACCATTCATATGAATCACTGTCCTCACCTCTTTAATGGACGAGGTCAAACTTTGAACAAATGGACTCTCTGTACTTCACACTTGTTCTTTTTTTGGTGCTTTGTTGACAAAGATTTTCCTTTTTGACACATCACAAGGTTTGTAAAGCTCAGGGTGTGCAGATGCGTTGTCCATAACCCAGCAGTGGTTCCCCCATGCTCCATGGCGTATCCCATAACTGGATGGCGGAGCAGCTCGTCCTTCCTTTGCATTGAGAGAGATCTTCCTGATCTTCTAAATAGCTCATTTTAAAACAGGCAAGATAGCACAACATGAAATTAATGTCACGTGCTCCTTGTGAAAAATACCAGGAAGAAATAGGCAGTGTGTTCACTTGGTGCTGAAGGTTATGTGTTGTGTCTAGTCAACTTTGAGATTTTTTGCAAGACTTTTCGATAAGTCTTTTCACGTGCTTACAAGTGCTCTAAAACAAGGGAGTGAGGGAGGTGTACATCTCCAAAACTAGATGGCACTGAGGAATGTGGAGCCTCTTTCACAATTGTGCAGAAGAATAATTACGTGCGCCTTCCTTTTTTCACCTCTTTGCGTGCAGCCCTTTTTTAAATCTTTTCTCAGAAGGAAAGAGCTTCTGTTTTTGAAGGAAATCAGAGCTTGTGATTTGTATGGGCAGGGTTGCTTTTTTTTTTCCCTAGCCTCTCTGCAAACCGTTTTTCTTTCTCCCCAGAGCTGTTCTGTCATAAAAGGTGAAGATTTTGAATTGCCTACATAAAATATTTCTGTGGAAGTGGAATCTGAGAGGACCAAAATCAGATACTGAAACTGAAGAGAATTTTAACTCTATAAAAAAAAAAATGACAGCAGCTGCTTCTGTGGTAGGAAAGCACAAATTATCCCTGGATTAACTCTATTAAACAAGCCTAATAGTTACTTCTCCATCATTCTTCATACAGGAAGGAAGCTGAGAGTAATTTACATCTCTTATCAGAAAAGCAACTGCCAAGGGATCCTCAGTTTATCACAGCTTCGCTGAACATATGCTCTTAGAGAAAGTTTTCAAGATGACGTGAGCTGCATTTTAGGATGTAAGAGCAGCATAATCTGTTTAGATGAGATTATTGGGCAGGAAGATGAAACTGCTTAAAAACAGACTAAATACATCCCTGTTTCGCTGACGACTCTGTCTGAAAGCATGTCCTGACCAGCTCCAGAGTCCCGTGCTATGTAATTACATCAAGTAATCAAACTTTCAAACAACAACTATACATTTGCAGTTCAACTGGATGCTTCACTGGCATTGCCCTACTTACTTAACTCAGGCCACAAAAAGCGTGATGCATCCCTGTCTGTCCTCTAGAGCATCTTTCCAGGCTTGGTTCCAGTGTTGCAAGATGAGGCTGTGTGCAGCAGGGACATTGGCTGTTAACTCCTGCCATCTCCTGCCGTCAGTACACTTGAGAAATTCCTTGGCTGCAGGCTGTGCTAGGAGCTTAGATTCTGATAGCTCTCACCTGTTGCCTAACCTGAAAGCCCCTGCACACACCCAGGATGTTATCGCTAGTGTTCAAGCTCCATAAGGATAAGAAGGGAATGCTGGTATCGTTTCCGCACAGGCTCTCCCCGAAGCTGGGCTGGTCCTGGAGGAAGACCCACTTCCATTCCCAATGGATGCCCATGCCACTGAGCATCTGGGAACACAGAGTACTATGTTGCTGAGCGATACAAAAATCTACCATATCCTTAGGTCATCCTTGAGCTTTTTAATTATTGAGAGCTGACAGCTACACCCCTGCCCTGGCACAGCTTCTTGCCAACCTCCCGCATTCATCAGTTCTCAGCATCATTAATAAAACAGCACTTCTTGCTAGGCATTGATTGCCCTTCTGCATTCAGGGCTTGGAGAGGGGAGAGCCAGCACAACATCCCCCGTCACCCTCTCACCCTTTGGCTCTCTATGGCTCCCATGGAATCTCCTGCTGTGCTGGGCACTGTTATGTCTGGATCCTTCTGTTCTTGCAGCAGCAAGGAGCGCTTTCATCAGCTGCCTTCTCCATCCTGCTGCCAGCACCCCTCAGAGCTACTTGCAAAGATCTCATCTAGTTTAGTAGTTTGACGCAAGTCTGGTCCTTGCCAGGTTCCCCTATGCCTGGCTACACGGATCCATGCGATGCTGTTGACCTGAGTGGGATGACTGGGCTCCTGCTAACAAGGCAGAATTTGGCTGGGTGGATGTAGTTACGCAATAACTTTCTTATTAAAACATTTGATAGAGCAACATACAATCCTTCTTTCCTGAAGGGCATTTACTTATCCGGCGAAGTGTGGCCATGGCATTGCCTGAAGACCTGCATTGCATCACGGTGTTTCCATTCTAGCAGACACAAAGCAGGAGCTTTACCTGATTTCATTAACATCTCTCAGTACAGATGCAACCTCTGTCAGTCTGGCAGCACGTGGTTGTTAAGTGGGAAGTCAGAAAGCACGCTGGCGATGAGTTAGCGCTTTTCCTGGCTGTGAAATGGTATTTGTGGTCCTTCGGGAGCGAGGGGGGATTATCTTTAACCGACACCATCTGAAATCACCCTTTTCTCGCAGGTGTTTTTGAAAAGCGACCGCGTTGCAAGGATGGTGCAGAGCGGGGGGTGCTCAGCCAATGACTCCCGAGAGGTCTTCAAGAAGCACATTGAGAAGAGGGTGCGCAGCCTGCCCGAAATCGATGGCCTCAGCAAGGAGACGGTCCTGAGCTCCTGGATGGCAAAGTTTGACGCCATTTACCGCGGCGAGGAGGATCCCCGCAAGCAGCAGGCCAGGATGACGGCGAGCGCTGCCTCCGAGCTCATCCTCAGCAAGGAGCAGCTCTACGAGATGTTCCAGAACATTTTGGGGATCAAGAAATTTGAGCATCAGCTGCTGTACAACGCTTGTCAGGTAAGGTCCTCCTCCTAGCACGGGGGGAAATGGGAGGGCTTTGTGGGGAAGTGATTGCGAATGGAAATTCCACCATTATAAACTGTACACTCTGTGTCTGACCAAATGAAAGGACTTCCAGAAGGAAAAGCGTTTCGGTTTGTGCTTTCTGCACTGCCAGTTCTGTTCTGGCAGTCTGAGCAGGCCTCCTTCTCTTGTGCATATTTTCTCTGTTGGTTTCTTAGGGTTTTCTGAAGATGTTTTAGATGGTCTTTATAAAGTTTTCTTTCCTGAAACCCCATAGAATTGCTGAGATGGGAAAATTTCATTCCTGAGCTCTGTGTCTGGTTGAGCAGGTCTTTGATGGTGCCCAAGAGGGCTGTTTTGCTGTGACTTGCTTGCCTTTATGCTGTCACATCACCCACCTAAATGACAGAAGCACTTTATTGCAGCCCGCAATAACCTTATTAGCGTTGGAAGCTCAGCTTCCCTGAGGGTGAACTTCTTATGCAAACTCCCTTGTTTAGGGGAGAGTGGAAGCAGCACATCACAGAGCAGGCTGTGCGCCTGCAGACCAGCACCTCATTTCCCATGGCTGTTGCTTCCCAAAGCAGAGAGCATCCCCAGTCTCCACTGCCTTGGCGCTGCTCTGATTGCATTGCATTCCCAGATGGATGCATACCTTTCCCATGCCTTTTTTCCCCCCCCCTCTGTGAGATCCAGTTCCCCATGGGTGCTGGTCTGGGTGCTGCAGAGCTGTTCACACTGCTTCTGCCCATGCCCCAGATTGTGGCCCTTCCATTGGGTACCAATATCTCAGCAGGATCAAGGATGACAGTCACAGGGAGGGCATGGTAATGCTGGGGAGAGTTTTCTGAGGAGGAGTAAACCCTGTAATTATGGGGTTCAGCTTCTAATTGGAATTAATACATTTGAGACCAATTCTGTCGTCTGTCTAGATGTTTCCAAGTTTGTTCAAGACATGCAAAATTATTTTGGGTGTATTTTTTTTATCCTGTAAGGAGCTTAATAATCTCACGTTAGTTCTTCATCTCAGTCCTTTATAGCAGAGTGGGGAGAGGATAGACGTCCCTGACTAAGGCTTGTTCACAGCAAAGGCAATAGCAAGGACTGCGTCAGTCCTCATAAATTATGTTTACAAACTAGATTTCATGCCTCCATCCCCTGATGGAGAACTTATGTAAAATCAAAACCACAGTGTTGTCAGTGGTGTGTTGAGAGCTGAGTCAGTTTTGCAGTAGTTTTTTCTAGCCTGTACTCACTCAAGCCCTCAGTCTCCCATCCTCCCTGACCTGCACATAGCTCAGGAACTTGGATGGCTTTGTGTGAGCTTGTAATCCTACTCCCTTGCTTTGCGGTTCCCAGGGATGCAGAAAGCAGTATTTGATTGTTGCTGCCTGCTCTGTGGATGATCTCTGCTTGTAAGAGTCTCTCCGGCTGGCACCTTGAACCCAGTGGCAATTTGTGCTGGCTGCTCCCTGCAAATTGCCTTCTTGTATGCATCAACCCATTTCCTGCTGTAGGCCCTAGCTGTACTCCGGAAGCCAAGAATCTCTATCTAATATTCAGAGGCAGCAAACCTGTAATTTGAGCTTCCGGAGAATGACATAATTTCTGCTGGAAGTCAGTATTAGCATGGGATTTGCTCAATTCTTAGTACCTGCATAGCAAGGATGAGCTGAGCACTTCGGTCCTGCCCTGGAGCACCAAAATTGCTGTGGACCACCACTCCTTCCTGCCTTCTAGCTAGTCTGTTACAGGATATAAAACTTGTTAACCTAAAGATGTTTTATTTGATAAGGTTCTATGGGCAGTTCCTAGCACGAGCCAAAGCTGGACACCACTCATCTGGAATATTTTCTGCAGCAGAGCTGCTGGGCACAGTGACTGATGTGCACCGAGCAGTGGTTTGGTAACCTGCCCCTTTTCCTCCTGATCTCTTATGATGAAATGCTGGTGTCAGTCATGGAACAGAATTCCTGAGGCACCTGTGGGTGGAGGAGGACCCTGGGGGCACCTGGGTATGGAGGAATGGGTCCAGGTTCCGCACTTTCAGATGTGCTGTGGCCACGGTAGGGCTGGGCGATGCTTCTGCATGGCTTCCTTCCAGCTTCTCTGTCTCCCCTCCCCGACTTGGAATTTTCATCAATTCTCATTTGCCGTATCTGCCTGACAAGTGCTTTTTTGCAAGCACCTCTCCCAGTCTGTCAGCCTGTCCTGCAAATCAGCAGCCAGCTCCCAGTGCAGCTGGGTGCACAGGCACCTCTCATCCTGCACGTACAGCAGGACCTGAGGCTCAGAGCCCACCCTGCAAGCTTTGTGGCCCCTGACACCTGAAAAGGGTCACTGCTTTCCACTGAACGTTTTATTTCAGTCCCGATTTATTTCAGTCGATCCAGTTATTTTGCTTCCCTGACTTGGGCTGGGTAAAATGCTTGGGTACTGAGTTAAATTCCTGTGGTATGACTCATTTCATCGGAGTTAATTGGAAGTAAAACTTAAATCCTTTTCTTAATAACCTGATTGAAGCTTCCGTCCCCCATTTCCTAAGAACAAAATATGTCGTATGTTCTGTTTGTGGATAAACTTTAAGCAAAAGGAAAACATTGGGAGGGGCAAAGCGTGAGCAAGAATGGTGCTGGGAGTCCCAAAAAGTTGCTTGAAGTTCTGCGTGGAGCGAGGAGCGTTTCTCTTATGTGCCCTCCTGTTACATCATACTCACTAATTGCATAAAGATTGCATCACCGGGGCTGTGTTTCTGTTCACATCTGAAATAATATTTCATTTGTGCAGGAGGAGGATTTCTAAAGGGATTTTTTTCAATGCAGTATCCCCAGGTGGTATGAGAGGAGTGTGTTCGTAATGTGATAGAGATGATACAGCAGGATCTGAGATAGCAAAAGGGACCTACGTGGTTGGAAAGGCTTTTAGGAAACAAAGATGGGAAGTGGTGCTCTAGCATGATGGGTTTGGAGAGAAGTGTTGTTAAGCACAGCCTCTGACTAGAGCATTTTAAATAATACAGCGACACTAAAGCTGTTGTGCTTTCTGTTTTTGCATAATACACGCAGTGTGGATGGGTGTTTCTGCTCCACCGGAGTCGGCGAGCCTCTCTGCTGTGGGAGAGCAGCATTGGAAGCTTGAGGTTCTGGTCCAGAACCCAGGGCTTGGGGCTAGCAATTCTGCTTTGCAATGAGCTGTGGAGGAGTCACGCAGGAGAAACAGATGTTTTAAGGTGTGGGGCATTTCCAAACTTGGCTCTTTGCTGCAGTCAGCTTTTCCTTGGGCCCAGCTCTCTATTTCGTACTGACTTTGATGGCTGAGTTGCAACAGCATCTCTGGAAATCAAGCTGTGGTCTTGTTATTCCCCATCTGTAGGGCACTGATTTACTTCTCTATCTCATACTGTGTCTGAAAGTCATTTTTAGCACACTCTGAAGAGGAGATGCAGTAGAGTGCTGTTCAGCTAATCCAGCTGCAGTGATCCCATCCGGAGCCAATCTCTGATAAGCTGTGCGCTTCTGTCCGCCTGCACTGGGCTCTCAGGCTGTCCCTGCAGCGTTGCCTGAATTCACAGGCTGCAAAATCAGACTTTCTCTTCCTCCCAAGGCCTGAAGCGTTCCATGGCATTTCTGTTCTATCTGAAAAATGTCTGTGCGAAGCTTCCAACTTCACCTAATTCCCTTAGAATGAGAAACAAGTAGCTAAATATAGGCATGTCAAACATGCTGAGTAATACATAGCAATGCATGGTTGAAGGTCACGTTCTTTCAACATCTGTTCCTCTCCATCTGGGTGTTAGGTGTAAGTTGCATGCACATGTGTGGTATAGCACAGAGCATATACAGGCCCCGTATCACACAGAGGGATCAACACCATTCTTTGCTGTGGTTGTTTTGCAAGTTTTAAGACCTGTGATCTCAACTAGGACACTTTTCAACCCAAATCTTACCAGCCAGAGCTGGTTCAAAACTGGAATGCACTGTTTTGACATCTATTTATACAGCTGAATTAGGATGCTGTGTCCAAAGGCTGACATCTCTCACAGAGCAGAAAGCTCCCTTGCCAAAAAAATTGGTTCCAGAGCTGCTAATAGAAAAGATATGTAGAATTTCTGTCCTAGATCAAATATTTGCTTTTAGCTCAGTTCAGTATTAAAGATGATCCACTACAGTGGTATCTCTCCTTCTGTCCATCCTTCAGCCTTTCGGCTTGGATATTAGGAAAAACTCTTTGCCAAAAGAGTGGTGATGCTCTGGCACAGGTTGCTGGGGAGTGCTGGAGTCACTGTCCCTGGAGGCATTCCAGAACCGTGGAGATGCCCCACTGAGGGACATGATTAGTGGGCAGTATTGGTGGTAGGTGAATGCACTTAAATGGTCACAGAGGTCTTTTCCAGCCTTGATGATTCTGTGATTCTACCATTCATCTCTTCCATTCAGGCAGTTTTCCTGCACCTGATTCAGTGTGGTATGTTGAGGCCTGAGAGCCGTAATTGTTAGCAGAGATGCTGTGGTAGTGCTTGGAGGGTGTGATCTGCTTTGGTCCAGGGCTGGAACACTTAAGGGCAGAACATAAGAGGCCATTAACAGCACAGACAGTGGGATGAAGGTTAGGCTGACCTCAAAATCAAAGTTGGGTTTGTGTGTCTCCTCCCAGAACCAAGCATTTATTTTTTTTTCTGATGAAAAATTCCCAGCTGTGCCTTGCAATGAGAACTGAGCCCAAGGTCGCTGCACACAGCATGGGGTTACCTGTCTGTGGGCATCTGTGTCTTCATTTCAGGGACTCTTTTAGCATCAGATCACTCTTTTCTGCTCCTCGTTTTTGCAGAACAGAAAGCAATTCTTTTTCATTCTAGCTTCATCCTGAAGCTCAGAGTCTATGAAATGGCCATCAGTAGTGCTGGATGTTTAATGCTGGCTTCGCTGACCTCTCCAAAGGGCATAGCAGATGCTGGCACATGGAGGGCTGCCTGTGTTCTGTGCCAAGGCCCAGAGCATTGGCCTGAGCCCGTTTCCTTTTTTCCTATCTCCTTTCATTCCCACGAAGCACCTTTTGGTCACTCCACCAATCTCCACACCGAGAGCGTCATCCCCCTGCCTCCCTTAAAACAAAGCCACCACCAACAAAAACGGGCTAAGGGGCTTTCAGGATGATCAAAAGCCTCCAAATCCATAAAGCATCATACTCTGTTTTCAGTAATTCAGTATTTATTTCCATGGAAACGGAAATGGCAGCCCGGAGCCTTCTGCAGGGTTGTAATTACTCTTGTAGCAGCCCATGGCAGCCGCAGCGTGCCTGTCAGCTGCAGCCGCTCCGAAGGACAGCCGTGATTTAGTGCTGGACGGGAAATTGAAAAAGGAATAAGCATTGGGAAGTGAACAGAATTTCCCCCTTTGTAATAATGCCGTGTAGATACACGCAGTGATTCCAGGAGAAGGGGAGTTGCTTTGAAGAGCTGCGTTTGCACGGGAGGGAGGAGATGCTGAGAACTGGGGCTAAGGCAGATTACATAGGGATGTGGAGCCATAGGCAGTGGTGCTGGCCTGATGTGCCGCATCGCCGCCGTGTTTTGGGGAAGAAATTGCAGCAGTCAGTCTGTGTCAGGGCGGTCTGTGCAGCACTGGGTACTGGGTTTGTGCAGGACGTGTATGGATGCCTGTGTGGGTTTGTTAGCTGTAGGGTCAGCCCATGTTCTGTGCTGTTATGGACTGAGAGAGCAATCTTGGCCCCTGTAATTAAATTTAAAGCAAATTAGCTCTTCTATTAAACAAAATAAATCTGATGCAGCCTAATGCTGTATTCTCTAGCTATGGCTGATCAATCGCTCCTGCAAAGAGAAGGCAAATGCTGCTGAGCAGATGGTCTTGGCTGAGGCATGGTCAATTAAACTAATTAAAGATGCTTTCATTTAATCAGAGGGTGTTTTAACCCTGTTAGCTGCCAGTTGGGATGTATGTTTTTGTGCACTAGGAACTTCGAGTTCTGGCCCCACTGTGGACATCTTTTGGCTTTACAGCCCCTTTACAAAAACCAGACTAGGGTACATCCATAGAGCAGATGTTTAGCAGGGAAATTATAACGTCATGCAACAATAGTGAAGACTTGCAGGGGAAAAATGAGTCGCTTGCTTCTGACGCTTCAGAGATGTTTATGGGACTGGAGAAGTCCTCGGTGCTGAGTCCTTCCTGTGCCACCCCCTGGCAGATGGGCACGAGTGCCTCTCTGCAGCAAAGCCAGATGTCACTCGTTCCACCAAAAGGTCAGCAGTCACTGGTGGCTTGCTGTAGCAAGTCATTTAAGGGGCAGGGAGAGGTTTTGGTATCCAGACAGGCTCTGGGATGGAGGAGCTGCCTCTCATTTCTGCTCTCTGCTGGCACACAAAATATTTTGGCTGCTGGGAACCTCTCCACTGTGAGGTTCTGGAGATGGGTTTAATTTCTGATTTGCTGCAGAAATCCACAGGGGCTCATCCGAGTCAAAGTTCTTTTTGGTTTGCTTAATGGAGCACACAGTTAGTTGTCACAAGTGGGCGTCCTTGCCATTTCCTGTCCCACATCCCTTCTGGTCTCCTTGATGCCCTCTCCCATCGTCCCAGTGACTGGTGACCCCAGACAACAGGACAAGTGTGACCAAGAGCTTGCTGATCTAATGGAAGAAGCACACAAATTATCTCAAGCAGCAGCAGAGAGGACTAACATGCCCAGCCCGTTAGTGACACCGTCAGTGGGCAGTGCTGTGGGGCTGCAGCATCCCTCTGCATTTCCAGCAGCTCGCACAAACTGAATTACCAACAGTTGTGCTTTATCCAGAGGGCCACGTGGGCAGCGTCATGCATCACGCCAGATCTGTCCTACTCAGCAGTATTGATCCCTGCAGGTACATTAGGGCTGAAGTCAGGATCATTTTCAAGACGTTCATCCTTTTGTGAAAATGTTTTTCACTCTTCTATTTAGTGAGGGGTTTTTTGTGGTGCGATGTCAGCAGAATGTTCTTTGCTGTCTTTGTGGACTGATTACCATTGGGATATCTCTTCAGTTTTATTTTTGTTTCAATTGGCCCATGAATACTTCTCATCAACTGCATTCACGGTGCGAAGGAATGCATAAAATAACCATGGTTACCTTTGAAAATGTCAAGTCATTGATATTTCATATCTACCTTAACCTCTCTATTTAGGGACTGTTAATTCTCTTCTTTCACTGACAACCTATTTGTTGGCATGGCTTCCCTGCTTCTTAGCCAGACTTACTTTTTTTCATTGAATCAGGAGCCTCATTTCAAATGGATATTTATTAATGCCATTCTGGTTCCCTGCCACCACCTTGCATTTGGGAAAGATTAAGCCGAGCAGCCCATTCCTGTCACCAAGTAGGACCAGTTGGGAAAAAATCCAGAGGACTGAATTGTTGAGCTGATCTGCTGATGCTGACACTTGCAGGCTAGCAGAGGGCTCTGGGAAGGGTAACACTTTCATCCTCGGATTTTAAACTGGGAGAGCTGTGCCAGTGCCTTCTGCCTGTGCTGATGCCTGGCGGCTTCCAGGAGCGGATCAGAGCCTGTGGGAGGGCAGGAGGGTGGACCCTCCTTGGCACAGCTGTACGGAGGGAGATGCTGAAGCACTGTGGAGTGTCTTGCAGAAGCTAGAGAAATAGGAAGAGAAGTTCTTGAGCATCATTAAATGTGACAATATAAGGGAAATGTAACTTGAAAGCATTTCACTGGAGAGGAGATTCGGGATAGCACAAAATAGAAATTGCATAGGTGTTTCCCTTTGTGTTGGCAGAGTGGAAACTACCGATGAAAAGTTGGGGAGCAAATGGAGAAGTTACTGAATTGAGGGAAACCTCTTTGCACTGAGAGGTCTAGTGATCTGATGGCACACGTCGCCACTGCACATCCTCAAAACACCCAGTGGGTCTGCCCAGGGCAGAGCCAAACCAAACCTTGTCAAAAATTGCTGGAGTATGGTAGCAAAAGGTGATAAGTAAAAGGCAGACATTTTATTGCTGATCTCCCAGAAAGCAGCCTAGAATTTGACTGCAGTGAGTTGTAAGGAGGATTCTGAGTTGGGCTTCCACGTGGCCTGGTTCCTGGAGGTGGGACTCACCTCTCAAAATACCGTGTTTATTTCAAGCCATCCCTTATTGCTTTAACTTTGAACTGGATGCAAGCCATCAGAAATAAAAAGCAGTTCCTCAGCATGTCCTGTGTGTTTATTAGGAAAGGAAAATGTCACCCTTCCTCTTTGTCTTTCCTTCGACCAGGGATGGCGAGCAGAAGACGTGACAAAGAAATGACCCCATTGGCCCCCTTCTGAGAAAGCAGTCTTGTTTTTTATTTCAGCAGCATTTGTTCCCTGCAGTACATGTTCCTGTCAATCAGCCCAGGAGGCCTTTGGAGACAGAAGGGGTGTTATCCAGACCTCTCTCTCTTTAAGCAACTAACTGCTAACTGCAAAAGAACCCATATGGGATGCTTAACTTGAGGAAGGCTGGAATACTTAATAAGACATAACTGGTGCATGACCCTGCACTATGTTAATGCCTCTCTCTTCCTTTTAGCTAGAAAAACAATGCAGTGGCTAGAATTTAATTTTGCTCATAGGTCTTTAATTTGAATTCCCCGTGAAAACCTCAGCGTTTTGCAGCTCTTTCAATCCTTACATGTGTATTTTATCACAGAAATCCTGCTGCTTTCCCAGGGGGCTCTCAGTGCCTTTCACATGGGCGCTGGTGACATGTAGCAGTGGTTCTCTGTGGCTGTGCTGGAGGCTGCTGCCAGAACTCCAGGGTCTTCATTCCCACCAGGAGTATCTTGTCTGAGCATCAGGGCTGCTTTACCCTGAGCTGCTCCAGCCTAGCGCCACACGCTTCTCTTTCAATTTTCTCTTTATTGTCTGAAATAGAGCGATCATTCTTGTGACGTACATCATCTACTAAGTGAATATTTTGAAAGTTCCTTATTAATGTTTTACTGAGTTTTCTCTAATCTTCATCTCTGATAGAAATGGTTTCTCTAAGGTTGCCTCTTCCCCTTCACAACCCATATGGTGTTCAGTATTGCAGAAAAGAGAATTATTTAAAACCAAAAAGTTATTCACCCGTCCTTTCCTCCACTCTCTGCATTTCATTCTTCAGACTACCAGTGTTGCTGTGCTACTTGACAAACCCTTCGTGCCACAGCTTGGGATGCGATAGACAATGTCATGTTAATTCAAAAGAACTGTGGAAATCAGAGGGATCTGGCCATAGAAAGCACCGCATGAATGTGAAATACTGCTAGGTTCATCTTCTAGTCTGCATCTTAAAAAGGACCAAAATAAAAATAGAGAATAGGTATATTTCTTAAGAGAAATGTGAGCCCAAGTATTTCTTCAGACGGATACCTAAACAGGTATGTGTTTGTTCCCACCGAGCTGGCTACAAATTGGGAAGTGATCAACTCAGTAGATTTCATGCATTTCAAAGGCTCAGTGTCAATATCCCTACCTACAGGGAATGCAACTTGTGTAAGCTGTTCTTCACTTCTCTTTCAGTGTTGAGTTTTCAAATTTAATATACTGTGTTTTTCTGGAACATCTGATCCTGCTCGTTTTGTGAGAAATTAGAGTGTGAGCTCGATGGGGAATTTAGTGCAAGACAGATTAAAATACAGCCTTGTGTTTAAAAGGAGCTCTGATAATGTCCTATAAAACTGCTGGCCTCCATCAAACAGACTTTGCTGCGTAATGCAGGAAGTGGTATCTCCGAGCAGGCATGACCATGGGTCTTTGTGTCTTGTAGCCTTTGCCCAATTCTTTTATCTCAGGAAAAGCTGGCAATAAGAAGTTGGGAGGGACGTAGTAATGGCACCATTGTCTTCATCATTCATTTGTGTAGCCTCTGTATAAAAGCCAGAGCAGTCAGCAATGAAAGGGAGGAAGCAATCACATCCCCTTGTTTCATTACGGGTATGATGGCATAGCAGCTTTCCTTCCAAAGAGTATTTTGATATTAAAGGCTGAAGTTCATGCAACATGAGGAGAGTTAGAAGGCAAGAGAGAGATGCATACAGCTCTGGGGGTTAAGCAGCCGGCATTAAGTTGGACTTGGGGGACCTGTGTGCTTTGCTTGTGCCATGGATGCTGTAGAACTGGGTAGTGTGGGTGTTTGCCATTGAGTTACAGCTGGGAAGTGAGCTGAGCCTCACAGCGTGGCTCTACACCTGACCTCGAGCAACTGGCTTTTGTGGAAGGTTTTTAAACCTAAGTAGCTTCATTAGCCACCTTGCTAAGTTCAGAGATGGCAATGAGAAAGTCTTGTGGGTGGTTTAAAGTATAACATTGTAAAAGCAGAGTAATTAAATGGTCTCTTATTTGTTCCTAACACCAGTTATTTGTCCTGCTGATATTTCTGCTGGTTTGCTGGCAAGCTAATGTTGTGTAACACTGGTGAAATAACTGCAGGCGTGTGCCTGACTTCCAGGAGTCTTGCCTGTGTGCAGAGCTGAGAACAGAACTGATAAAAATAGCCACAAAACCGAGATGCAGTTTCATGGTAAAGTTATTGTCCCATTAATTAAATTGATTAGGCCTGTTATGTCTGATGAGAATATCGTTTGCCAGTCACAGGATTTTATTTTGTTCTAAAATCCTTTTAAAACCCAGCCTTCTTTATTTCTGTTACATGGAGCTTATCAGCAACTCTTCTTCATTGCTGTCCCTGCTGTCTCCTTGTGTCTCTTCCCTCTCCGTGCATACCCAAATTCTCAAAAATATAGAAAATAGCCTTTTCCATCATTTTCCAGCTCAGTTCTTCATTCACCTTTCTACTCGTGTATTTTCTCTTCAGTTGGCCTTTTCCTCCCTCACAGTAGATTTTGGCTGGGAACGGTTGTGCTCAGATGGTTAAATAGCAATTGAGGGTAAATTAGCTGAAAGAGCTGTGACTGCCACTGCCTAAATGATTCCAAAATAACTTTGTGGAGGAGAGTGGCTGTCAGGTCAAGGGAGAGCAGCTTGTTTTGGATCTGCTTGGGGTGAACAAAGCTGGAGGGGATAACACAGGTTAGATTAGTGAAGAGCAAAATGCTATAAATAATGGGTTATGTGCTACCAAGGATCCATAATAAATTATGGTGATGGCTTGCAAGTGTACAGCAGCACCTGCTCCCATTAACATCTGCAGTATTACGAGGAGGCCGGCGTGGTTTCTTCAAGGCTGGTACACCAGCTTCCCTTGGGGAGTCCCCACTGACAGCATGGTCGTCAAAAGAGAGGAGGAAGCTGACAGATGCTTTGGGGCTCTCCCACAGGCGCAGTGGGAGCCCATCTCCAGCACACGGCCCTGCAACTCCTGGTCTTCTTTATTGCCACTTAACGTAGGCAGTTGTTCAGGGTCATTGCCTGGTCGATCTGTTCTGCCATTACGTATGGCGATTGCAAAACAGCTGAGAATGCCTGGCAGCTGGTAGAAATTTTATTTGTGCGGATGGAAAGAGCCAAAGATACATTCAAGGAGATAACTGGGATCGTTAAACTTTCCTATCGTAATGCTAGTTGCAGCTTCATCCCTTGAAGTCTAAAAACATAAGCAACATCAATAAGCAGCAAGTATCTCTTCTTCTCCCAGACGTACTGGCAAAAAACATTGGGTTTGTCATGTCAGAGCATGGCCCACTGTGAGACTGTAGCATTCTAGTCAGTGATCTTGGGAATCATAGAACGGCTTGGGATGGGAAGGGACCTTAGAGATCATCCAGCTCCAACCCCCTGCCACGGAAGCGATGCAGCCTGCTTTGTGGGAGAGCTGCTGTCTGCATCCCTCAGATTGCACCTCAGTTGTGGTCGGGGCAGTGGCAGAGGCAGAGCAGAGTCAGGGCAGCGCGGGATGCAAGGGCAGGAGAGCAGGCCGCGTGCCTCAGCACGGCTTCGTGCTGCACCAGCGTGCACGGCAGAAGAGGAGCTCTCTCCACTGTTGCATGAAATTACTGGATGCCAGACATGGATCAGAAGTAAATGGCTGCTGTTCCAAGACGGAGAGTTCATAAGAATCATTAATAACAAAACTCTTTCTGTGCGGGTTAGTGCTGCGCGGACTCAAGGCCGCTGCTAGCGGGGAGAGCTGGTGAGCAGAGGAAAAAATGGGGATAAATAATGTCCTGCTGGAAAAGGAGTAAATAGCATTAAACCAGATGTAACTGCAAGTCAACAGGGACAAGACTCTACTCGATCTGAGTTGGCCTGCTCCCAGCACGGTCACTGCAGAAAGCATTGTATTTGCTAGCAGCAAGTGCAAGCAGGGCTCAGAAAAAAATCACCCTAGGTAATACTGGGGGATATATTGTCCATCTGTGAGGTGGTAGAAGGACCTCTACTGCATCAGAATATGGGATCTGTGCTATAGAACTTGTATTGGAAAGGTTTCAAGAGTGGAAGGGCGAGAAAGGGCAGCTTGGCTTACCTGGGGAAATGGCTCGAGGCAATGGGTTCTGCTCACAGCAGCCTTGAACCACGCGTGTACCAGCACAGGGACATCGTGCAGGGAGCAGTGGGCAGGTGCCAGCTGTGCTGCTGGGCGGGCAGTGCTGGAGGAACAAAGGTTACCACAGCGTTTCTCTCTCCTGAAATGTACACCATGTATTTTCCTAGCTGATAAGTACAAGTTTGATTGGAAGATATAGCCTTCACGTAGCAACCACAGGCTGTTTTACGGGCGTTGTGCAGGAGAGGACACTGCTTTGCCAGATGAAGCTTGTTACGGATTTCCATCTGCTCAGAAGCAGAAGTTATAAGGTTTGTGCTGTGCCAATAGTTACTTGTTGTACATTTTGGACTAGACATGAAATCTAGTCCAGACTACACATGTTTCTAGAGTGCGTCATTGTGCAGGCAAGAGAGTTGCTGGCCCCCACATCCCAAAACATTAAGGTGCAGAGGGCAGGGCTGGGAGGAATGGTCTCTGTAGGCACAGCTTCTTTGTAGCAGCTCGTGCAAGTCTGGGATAAATTAAGCACTTCGGAGATGCTCAAGGAATCAGTCAAATTGTTTCAGGAATGTTTCACCTCCACTCTCAAGCTTAACAAGAAAAACTGGGGACTGGTCTAAACATTTTAGAAACAGAATAAAATGCTTTTTTTTTTTTTTTTAGATTACAAAAAATATAGTAAGGAAAACTGCCTGAAAATGAATGCATTTTGAGGGGGTGGGGACACGTTTGGATTTTGCTCAGCCTGTGAGCAGAATGATTCAGTTATTTGCTCCGCTTCCATCTTAGGGTCATGGCATGGTCTGCAGTTCATTCCTTTGCACTTGCACAGGGCAGGTCCCTGAACCTCTTCCACCTGTGCCAGTGCCCGGCAAGATTTCTCTCACTCCACCTTCCTCAACAGCTGCCAGTCCCTTCAGGGGTGCTTTTTCCTGTTATTTTTCCCCATAGCTGCAGGTAGAGGGAGAGAAGGACACCAAGGGAGCGAGCTGCTTTTCAGCATGGAGATGCGGCAAGGAGAGCAATCTGACCCCGTGGATGGTTGCACACGCTCAATATTCTTTCCAATGCCCTGGGCAGTGGCTGCAGCCCCTTGGTTTCCATAAATCTGCTTTAGCAAACAACTTGATTAATAGAGAGAAGCGGAGGAAAGGGATTTGAAATGTAGGTTCTATTTGTGTACGCTGCAACAGTTTTATAGCCTGTAGCATCTGATGGTACCTTCATTTGAAGTAGCAGGTTGACTATAGCAGCATGGTTTTGACATGGTTACAGTGCAAAATGCAAAAAACACCAAATCCTGTGAGAACGCTCCAAGCGTTTCTCTTCCCTTTGATCTCTTCATTGGTGATTTTTCTCTTTCTGAGAAGAGCTGTGGCTGCCACTGGAGATGGGCAGCACGAACGCCGCGGATCAGCAGGCACATTTGCACTCTGCATCCGGATTCCAGCTGCATATTCTGCACTCTCTTACATGTCTTTCCTGCATATGAAGTGCATTGTCCTCCGCAGGAGCTTAAAGGGGAAGGCGGAGGATGGAATACAGATGAAATGTGTTTCAGGGAGGAGGTTTTCACCTTATTTTTGCAATGCACTGCCGTTCAGGAAGCATCAGGAGACCTCAACAACAGCAGAGGGTGTAATGCTATACTCTCAGCATCCAATATATTTTCCTTAACTCTGTAAGCAGAAGCCTCCTGCCCTGGTAACATTTTCAAAGGAATGAGGTCATGCCTCGCTGAATATAGCTCAGAATAAGCAGCATTTCTTCAAAAAGCAGGGGGTGAGAGAGCTCCTTGCAGATGAGATACCTGGAAGAGCTACAGTGAGGCCTGAACCACAGCTCAGCTCATGTCCTTCCCTAAATCAATCAAGCTTTTGTTCAAGAAGCTCTCTCTGGTGAAGATTGGATCTGGTAAGGCCCCCTCTATCTGTGAAGACCTGTCATTTGGGATGGCAATGCACTGTAAAACTTTAGTCACAGACAACAAATTACTGTCTAGATTGCAATCTTGGCTAAGCTGAGATATGATCCATCTCAGCTTGTGGGAAGTCAGGAGAGCAGCTCTAAGGCAATAAGCATGGCAGATGGCTCAGGACAAGATGCCATGGCCGTCTCCTGGCAGCATGTCCTTGGCCACTAAGGACAAGGGCAACACGAGGAGCTGCAACATGGGGTGTTACACACGGGAGGCCCCTTTGCGTGTGGCCCTGTGGGCTGCGGGCCTGCCCCATCATCCTAACCCCTCCAGGACTGGTGGGATGTGGATTCCTCTCCCTCTCCTGCAGCACTGCTGCGTCCTGGCATGTCGCACAGCTGAGCTGGCCCAACCCGGGATGTGTGATGAAGGTATTGAGCAACTAGTGGTTTTGGGGCTTGGGGGGTTTTTTGGGTTACGAAAGACAGTTAGCTTAACATTGTGAAAAACAGCTCTCTAGCCCAAGAGGCAATGGCCTGAAATTGCACCAAGAGAGGTTCAGGTTGGGTATTTGGAGAAGTTTCTTCTCAGACAGAGGGTGAGGCACTGGCACAGGCTGCCCAGGGAGTGATGGGATCACGGTCCCTGGAGGTGTTCAAGAACCATGGAGATGTGGCACTGTCCCAGCCCCGCAGCCCCAGCACTGCAGAGCAGGAGCTTTGCCTGGTGGTTTTCCCCATGGAGAAGGGTGTTAACAATGGGATGTGATCAACTGCCTCTTGCTGTTGCTGCTGTATTCTCTCTGTGTAAATTAGCTTGCATTAACTGCATTTGTATTTAACACTGTCTACATGGCTGAATTTTTAGGTGGCTAATTTTCAGTTGCGGATCACTTAATTACATCTCACCTCGTATAAATATTTGCAGCAGGAGTTAATATTTTCTATTACTCTAGGCATGCAGAAAATGTGCAGTTGTTGCTGTCGTGTGGGAGCAGCCCTGAACCTCCCTTATCTCTCAGCCTCTTGCTGATGGACCAGGAACCAAGACCACGTGCTGTGGTGGAGCTGGAGGGAAGCCACCAGTTGAATGCTAATTGTTTTAGAAAGAGGTGGCTTTTCCAAAATGCAGTGATAAATTAGAGATTATTGCATAGCTAACGGCATTGCTGCTATTTAAAACAGGAAATTCTGTCAGATGTAAATTTCTCTGAGATCTTATAATGCATAGCACAGCATGCTAGGGCAAAAAACTGACCTTTTTATTAGCCTATTAGTAATAATTTAGTATCATGGTGCTTATTTTATTAATCAAGAATAAAATTTAGCCTTATTGACCAAAGATGTTCCTGCTTTGGGCTTTGTAAGTTGGTACCATTTGGTGGACTGTTAGGTGCAGCCCAGAGAGACTGAAAATAGCCATGGATTTCAGCTCCCTTCTGACTGTCAGCCTGCTCAGGAGGAGGATGCTCTCTTACTGTATCTAAACTTAATGAATACCAAAATGAACTGTAATAGGCAGTATTACAACTTCTTCTACTCTTAGCCCTTGAAAAAAGCGGCTGCTGTAACATTCCCTTTATGTTCCCTTCTTTCCTTTTCTGCTGATAATGCTGTCGTTTGGCCATGAAATGAACCAAAACTTTGCTCTCAGTGTCTGTGCTTTGCACAGAGCTGCTGCAGAAGAGAAGGGCATTCAGTTGTTGTCGTACTATTTCACCAACCAGTGTTATAATCCACACTGCAAGGCGTCTGCCTCATGCCACAAGCATTTGCTTTGGAGAGCAGCAGCCCAATTACAAGCCACAGCTCTGGGTCATGCAGTCTTCTCTTCTTAATATGATTTTTCTTATGATTTTATCTTTATTTTTAATGACTGAAAGTGATCCTTCTTCACGTGATTTGTAGCTATGGATGTGTTGGAAGGTTCTGTAACCTATGCGTTCACATTGGGTCATCACTGTGCTGACTGCAGCAGAAAAATTTGAGTCTCTGTTCCGGGAAGTATCCTCCACGGGGTTGGAACTAGGTGATCTTTAAGGTCCCTTCCAACGCAAGCCTTTCTATGGTGAAAGAGCAGAAAAACTCTGAGCTCTCTGGTGGAATTGATAGGAATTGAGTCCCTGGCCCTGAGCACGTTCCAGCAGAGAGGGTGAAACTGTTAAGGTAGTATGAATTCCTGTGCGAGATTCTTAACCTGGTCTTCCAGGTTACACAGATACCTCTGGAGGTGTTCCCACATCCTTAGTCTGTCACTCTTAATCCCACAGAGTGACAACGGGCTGCAGCTTTGCTTTGGCTGCAGAGGCTGAAGACCATTTCAGGTTATGTGACCATTGTATTTACCATTAAGCTTCTAATCAAGGGATTGGGATCTGAGGATGCATAGATCTTTCTTCCACGTAGTTTGGGATGAGTTAATTACAGATCATTCTAGCTATAACAAAATATTTGGAACTGAATAGTACTTCATTGTCATATGTCAGGAATTCAGATGATTTCCTTCGTATTAATTGATTTGAAAATGAGTGTATGATAAGCTATAAAGAAACACAAGCAGACTAAGCACAGCGATCTACCTTGGGCTGCATGAGCTCTGATTTCTGATTTGGGGCTCTGATTTCCTTCGTGGTGCAGTCACTCAGCATATGCCCCAGGCAGGCCTAAAAGCATCCTTACGCAATACATAAGCAGTGAGTATTAAGGCATGCTCAGAGGTCAAGAGATTCTGGACAGCTTAGTTTTTAAGCCCTTTCAGCATTGTACACCTCTCATGGATGATCTCGCAGAGGGATTTGTGAGGTTCAGAAGTTCTCTAGAGATAGATTGGAAGGATACGCCTTTCCAGTGGAAGTGTTTTCCCATCCCTTTTGTTTTTTTTTAATGGCCTGCCAAACGTTTGCAAAGGCAGACAGTGCTTTTTCTTCCCCCTCTCCGTTCTTCTGCATCTGTTTTTCATTTATTTTGTTTTATCACCACTCATAAATCTGTAGGTATCTCTGCACAAGCTGCGGGAAAGCTGTGTGCAGGGTTTGCTTGCCTCAGCCTTCCCCAGCCCTGCAGCACAGCGCATCCTTGCAAAGCTGGGCTCGAGGTGTGCTGGTACACAGATCAGGAACTGAGATAGCTGGGGTGGGGGGGGATTTCTCTTTTCAAAGCCCTTCCATGCAGGGAGCCTGGCTGACACCTCCGCTTACAGTGCCACCAGCACCAAGGAGGGCATTAGAAACCTCCACACTTCTCCACGTGCGTACCTGCAGAGATGCTGTGCTCCTCCAAGACGTGTTGGAAACCTGCTCAGCTGATGGGGTAAGCGTTTCTCAACACGACAGCATTGAGGTGGAGGGCAGACCTCTTGCAGCACACTCGGCCCTGGCTGCTGTGTGCTTACATGATGTGTGAGAGCCCAACCAGCTGCTGGAACGCAGCGATTTATGGCTCTGCTATTGGAGTCAGCACTCAGGCTGGGAGGGGCTGCTGGTACATCCCAGTGAATATTTTCACTAGAATTTCTAGCACAGCCCCAAAGCTTATGAGCTGTGAAATGAGATTTCTCTTAGAGGGGAAAGCACCAGCCCTAACCAAATGGTGCAAGTCCTTTGTGCTGTTTTAAATCGATTCCCCACCCCAGGACCCTTTGCTTTCTTACGGCAGCAGTGGTTCATTGGGTAACACAGAAGCTTGCTGGGATAAAGGGAGCAGGCACTGATCTGCAGCTGCTTAGCAAATGGCCAGGAATTCGGAAACGATGGGCATCCTGCAGAAGGTCAGGTTTTGTGTGTGTAAGAGCCAAATGGTGCAGGGCTCTGCTCCAGCAGGAGGAGGGAGTTTGTCACCTTGCGTGCTGGATTACTTAATGAATTCTGTAACATTTACAAACAACAGAAGAACCCTACACTGACCAGCTTTTGCCCAGTGTAAAGCCATCTGGGCACGCGGCAGTTACGCTGCCAAACAACCTGGCCAAGAATTAAACCAATGTTAGACCTCTCCCGTTCTCAAATATCTAGTGAGTAACTGGAATTTTTCACTGGGTTGATGGATTTCTTTTGACTTTTCCCGAAGTTTTTGAAAATTGGTTTCAGCCAGAAACTCTGAAGCTTTCCTGCTTGAAATCTTGTTTCTGTTACTGTTTCTGATTAAAAATATTGTGCCCTAGGAGAAAATGCTGGCAAAGTAATAGATGCAGATTGTTGTTACTTGGATTAATGGAAGTTTTACATTGTACTAGAAACATTCAGCATTCTCTTGGGCTAAAGGACTGATTTTAGGAAGTCTGACTGGTCAGAGGAGAGGTAGCCTTGAG
The DNA here is from genome assembly GCF_002078875.1 of Numida meleagris. NCBI lineage: Eukaryota > Metazoa > Chordata > Aves > Galliformes > Numididae > Numida > Numida meleagris. The sequence goes on along the minus strand of NC_034419.1, from coordinate 13,250,562 downwards.
CATCATTGTTGCACAGCGGTGCAGGGATGTGTTGATATTTAATCACGTCATTCTTAAAACAGCTTGCAGAAGGCTGGTGCTGTCTTAAAAGCCTCTCCCCTTGGCAGCAACTGCGTCTGGATTCTTCTGTCCATGTTAACAGTCAAGGTCACAAGGGCCAAGTCGAAGAGAAACCCCTCATCACACGTTTCTTGCAACTTTGCTGCTGGTTTCAGGGAAGAGTTTTGGTGCAGTGGAAGGTGGTTTTAGGGACATCCTTCTCCTGTAGGAGCAAGGCGCAGCACTCAGATTTCTTTCTTTCTGGGTGGAAATCATTTGACATCTGTGGAGCTGACCCAGTGTGCTGGTTAGGGCTCAGACGGGTTGGAGTAAGGCTGCTGCCTGAGCACCCCTCTGGAGCATCCTTCCCAAACAAGCTGCAGGCATTCCCTTTGCTGTTAGATTGGTGCATCCAGCGGGTTTCAGAGAGGTTCCATCACAAAAATCTCTCTTTTTATTTTAATCCATTGTCCTGGAGAGGGTAAGTGAGGCTCAGCTGCTTTCTGACAATCCATTTTTTGGCTGCAATCCCTGAAAGAAGGGATTGCCTGTGTGCATCAAGTGACCCTCTCAGCAGTAAGAGCATGCGATGCGTCAGACAGACCAAGACATGGCCGTTGCAGAACCCTTCTAAGTAGGACCCAGTCCTGTAGCAACCACCCATCCCCACCGTGAGTTGGAAAAGGAAGGAAGATGGGCTCAGATCCACATTCTGGCTGCACTGGTGCCCAGCCCCTTCTAAGCAGCACCGATGTCGCTGACCCCAGAGGTGGGTACCAGCTGGGACACTGTCCTTACTCCCTTTCCCTCTCTCATTTCAAATCCCAAGGCAGCTGGCAGGCCTTGGGTTGCAATTTGCTGCGCAAAGGATTAGCATGTTGCCCAGGGTATTAGTGACGTAAGCTACGAGTCAATTTAACATCCTTCACGCTCCCAATTGAAAAGAGAGCGTGGCATCCCACCTGTGTGCAGGGAGGGAGCCTGCAGCCCCTCCTGCAGTTTGGTTGAGGTATCGGCCGAGCTGAGGGCTTCACAGCCCTTGAGGAGAAGAATATTTCCTCAGTTATCAGAATCATTCATGGGAAAGGATGCTACAGGTCAATTGTGACTGTGTTCTGCGTGCGGGTTTGTCCCGGCTCATGTCACTGTATCTGCCAGAGCAGTGGTTTTCTGTTAAGCAGCAGAAGGCCTCCGTGCACTGAATCACTTTGGGGCCATGTGTTCTTCAGCTGGAGCACTCCATGGTGCCAGACACCTCAGTTGCTAGTGAGCCTTGACTGATTGATTAATTATTAATTGAAGGGGACTTATGAATTTTTCAGCATTTTCTCTCGTTGTGCATTACAAAGCGAAGCCTCCTTTTCCTAGACAAAGATCTCTCCTAAAGCCCTACATCAAAGCCACGAAATTGTCACCCATATTGTGTTCTTGTTCAGCCTTCACATCCAGCATGTTTGCTTTGAAATACGTAATCTACCATTTGCTGAGCTACATAGCTCCTGGCGTGCCGAAAGATGAGGGCCCTGGGACTCCCTCTTGGTGGCTTTTGGCACCCGTAACCGTACATGACACAGTGATCTGGCCTCATTTCGGGTGGGTGAGTGGCCAGGCCAGTGTTCAAAGGGTTTCCAGGAGCTTGACACATGCTGTCACAGGGGAAGCATTTTGTTAAATCAGTGCGTTGGAAAATCAGTGCAACCACTGAGCTGGTTTTAGTTCATTACTTTATGAGGACGTCAGCTGTAGGTTCGGCTACTTGGTGTCAGTAACCTTCCCTTGTCTTGGCTGGGTGGGGTTCGACAAAATATGACTCTGCACTGTGACATGAGTGGGTCAGGAGCCTAGAAATCAAAATGGCTTTATTCCTCACACAGCACAAAGCATGTCCCCATGGCTCTGCATTTCCAGCACATTTAGAATATGTTTTTCCAGCACTGCACTGTGCCACATTACTGCAGCAGCGCATGGTGCAGGGGCATGGCTGCACTCATAGCCACGGTGAAACCTTCCTCAGGGGGAGAGGAATACCCTTCAACAAGCCCCAGTCATCGCCAATTGGTGACATTTGCTCCCCTGGCTGGGGAGCCGTGTTAGCATTAGCAGTGACTGGCAGGGAGGGATTACACCGGTAAATGGTCCCGGTGGTTTCTGGCTCCTCTCCTGTGGCTGATGACAATTATGCTGACAATACCTGTCACTGGCACGGCGCGTGCTGTAAATGCCAGGCTAATCGCTGCGTGCCATGCCTGCGTGTTGCTTCCTGTCGTTGTACATCCTTGTAGCGTGCGACAAAGTTATTTCCAACGGTGCCATTCACTGTGATGGCTTAAAACGCAGGAGCTTCACGGTGCTGAGAGCACGATAGGTTGATCTGCTCCCCCAGTGTCTGTAAAAATGAGGCATTGTGTTTAAATTGTGTGTGTCTTGGGGGGGGGAGAGCCCCGTCGATGCTTGGTGGCACAGCTCTGGGTGGTGCTGGGTTATGCTGCTGGCAGAGCTGTGACCTGAGAGCTGCGGTCCCCTTGGCTCAGCCTTTCCTCCACAGCATCACGCGCTGCAGCGAGCCCAGCGAAATGGCTCCGGGCATAGGGATGGATGAAGGAGGGAGCAGGGCAGCCCGGCATCGCTTTCGGAGCCAGGGCTGTGCTCGTAATTGTTGGGCTTTAAGCAGTGATAAACTGAAGCCCTAAGTGGGGCTTTAAATCTGTAGCGCTTTGCTCCAAAACCGCTGGAATTTAAAGTCTCCATTAAGGCTGTTAATGCCCTTGAATGCTCCTGGCTTTTTCTGAGGTGAGTGGAGGTGAGGCAGGGCTGTGCCTTTAAAAATCCCATGGTTCAGCCTGGGTAGCGCAGGGAGGTGTTTCCCAGAGGAACCAAACAATTTCAGCGTGGTCTGGGAGGAGTTTGTGCATCTTATTGCGAGTCTCAGGGCTTGGTTAGGTTGGTTTGTTTCCCTTCTCCTCCACCTTTGAAAGGAGCTGTGAGAATTCCTGCCATCCCTTGGGATACTACAAGGCAAAGCCCTGCAGCACGTTTGTTTCAGAGTGGAGGAAGACATGGGGTTCTCCTGCATGCAGGTGACTGGTTTTGCCAGGGATTGAATGCTGCATGCTCAAAGTCACATCATAGAATCATAGAACCATTAAGGTTGGAACAGACCTCTAACCCCAAACCATCCCCACCATGGCCACTAAACCACGTCCCCAAGTGCCGCATCTCCACCATGAAGATCTTCAACCTCTTTTCTTTCATATTATTAGCACTCGTTCAAATTTATTCGTGATTAGCAGTTTATATGCAAAAAAAAAAGGTATTTTGCAAGGTCTTTTCCTTGCAGTTGAACAGTCACCATGTGGTTTAAAGTAGGCATACGCCCCGTGATGCATTCAGTGACAGACGAGCTGCGATTCTGGAAGATTTTGGGCTCTGCTCAGAATCTAATCTGCATAATTTTATTTTATTTTTATTGTTTTACTTTAACAACTGTTACACCGACGTTGATAATCTCTGCAGGGCAAGCAGAGAGAACTAATGTCGTATGCGGGCAGACATACGAAAACATCTAATTTACCAGCAGGCAGTTGGGTAATGATCAGTTGAGAGTTGTAAATTATGTACGTCATCTATTTGTGGCATGCTGCTGAAGAAAAGCCCAGTGCATATGACAAATCATATATATCTTGAAATTTATAATACTTTTCCCATTTAATTGACTGGGGCAACCTTGTGATTTATTTCTTTGCTTTATTCGTAGCATACCCATAACATAGTCGTAATGCAGAACGAAACTAATTCAATTTCTCCTCGACTTTGTAAATCATTTACGTAGTTGGCTGTCAAGTATTTGAATATAAAGTGGGCATGCATATGGCAGGAAATAAATAGCTCGTTCCCTAGTTAAGAAGTCGGGTTGTAATGACATTAAGGTCTACGTCGCCTTCCTTGGCTGTTTGATATCGCTTAGATAGCGTGGATTACCTTCTCCCCTTACCTTATTTCACTCGCATAGTATGTTTTATGGGCACTGGCACTGCTCTCTTAATAGCCCTTTATAGTGTTATTGCTGTGTAAAACGTACGCGGTGTGCTTTGATGTCAGCAGGAGCAGTGACTGAGCCACAGGAGCGTGCAGGGACTGCAGCCTCACCCCGCTCCTTGCACAACAAGTGGGAGACATTCTGTTGGCTGTCACGGGCTCTCGCTGAGCTTCTTTGTCATCACTTTCCGTCAGATGAGTTCTTGCTGTGGAGCTGTTTTGCAGAGTCATTGAAAATACAGCCTGGTAATACTCTTTGTTTCCTTGAAGTCTGGGTTACCAGCTTGGCAGCCCATAGCTCTGGTGAGGAGCGCCGTGCCCACCCGGCCACCACTGCGGGGTGCCAGGCATGTTTGTTGCCTCCTGACAAGAGTGATCTTCTGCAGCCTGATCTCCCCACAACATGGTTTCTGACACCTGTAGCATCACTGGAAAACCTCTGCAAAATCAAGATAGTGCAGAAAGTGTGAGACAGTTTGCTGGCTCATTACCGTACTGCAAAAACATCTCTCCTCCAGAGCAGCATCCTTGGTTTCTAAATTTGGTATCTGAGCTATATTGGGTGATGTGTGATTAGCCTCAATTACTGCAGCTCAGATGGAATTCAAGTAATGCCCCCTTTTTTAGAGCTGCAAAGATGTGGAAGTCTGGAATTGTGCATTTCCTCCCTTTGATTGAGCAGCTCATCACATCGCTGATGTGCGAGCACCAGTGGCGTGATGCTTTTGTTTAAGAGAGGATTAGTGAGGGAACTGTGCTGTGTAGTTCATGGCTCATACTGGTTTGGGGATCAGGACTATAGGGGTGAAAACAGCAGGTTGTGAAGGGTGTACGGTGCAGTTGCAGTGACTGAAATCGAGGTGGCCATGACAGAGATCATTGAAGCAACAGTGGAATTTGGATCAGGGTCCTAAACCATGTCGTTTTCCTGCTTTAATTAAAGCTGTAACGGAGGCTTTCAAAATCTAATCAAGAATATATTTTCCCTCAATGTCAGCCATAATGTATGTCATCTCTTTGGAAAATCTGCACTGAAGCAATCCACAGCTATCCTCCTGCATCTATGCAGGCGTGAGCATGTCTGCAAGAGGACACAGGTTACATGGGCAGATGCTGATTTGGGGGAAAGCAAGATATTTCAGCACACTTGGGAAGCTTTGACAGAATTGCTCGTAACTCATCAGCCTGAGAACTGAAACTTTTGTCATTGCCACGGCTGTAACTTTCCAGACTGCACTGCACCAGCCCCGCTCTGTTCTGTAAAGCAGTTTGTCTCCGGAGGAGGATAAAACACAGGGAGGTGGCGAGAGCAGCCCCAAGCCAGCATATAAACCTCATTTATGTGTGGCTGTCATGGCAGAGCTAACGTGCTGCAGCTGGTGGCAATGCTGTTTGCTGGTGGCCAGAAGGGTCAGCCCTTGAAGCCTATGGCTGGTTAAGGCACAAATCGGGAGGTCGCTGTCTATAGGCAGTATTTCAAAAAGGGGCAAAGATGGGCTCGAGGCTTTCAGAAAGCGATTTGTGGGTGCTAACCTTGGATTCTTGAGTTGCTCGTCTCCTCCAGAAAAACAGGAGAACACTTGGAGGAGGGAGCCAGCCCTCCCCTGTGGGGTCACATTTACAAGAAGGGGTGAACAAAAATGGTGATGTTTTGCACCAGGCTGAGCTTGGTTTTGGAGCTTATAGGCAGAGCAGCCCCACTGCCAGCCATCCCAGCATGTTACTAGCCTTGTACTGTGGCCAAAATGACTCTGAAGGGTTCTGGAGAGTGGTTGGAGTAGAAAGCTGCTATAAAATTGCTGCTTCATTAAGGCGGCTTTTGATTTTTTTGGTGTCTGAGTTTGATTTTGTGCTTTTTTGTTGTTCTGTGATTTGTATTGCGTATTCCCACTAAAAATAACATATCTACCTCTGAGTCCTACCAATGGAAAACTGCATGCTGCAGTCACCTGTGTCTTGCTCATGCACTGTAACTGTTTCCTTAATTGGCAGAAACGACTTTTTATCTTCAGAAGACATTTGAGGGCCAGGCAGGTGCTGAAACCTGAACCCCAGGGCTATGGGTAGCGTTGTGGGGATGCTCTCTGTTGAAGGCCGCAGTTTTTTCCTGAGTGCCGAGCAGAAGCAGGAGGGAGTTCGGTTGGTGATGGGGCTTTGTGTGCAGAGGGCTGTGCAGGCATCTAACACAGCTCAGGTCAGCACATTCCTCTGCTCTTGTCCCTCTTGGGACCCTGTGAACATGATGCACATACTGCTGGTGGTCAGCCTGAAAAACTGAACGGCTTCTGAAGGTTTTGCATCGGTTGGCTTCTAACCTTGATTTGTTTTATTTTTGTTTGGTTTTATGTAGCTGGATAACCCGGATGAGCAAGCAGCACAGATCAGACGTGAGTTGGATGGACGTCTTCAAATGGCAGAGCAAATCGCCAAGGTAAAAAAAAAAAAAATTAAAAAAAACATCTTCTGCACTAACAAGCATGTGAGTAGTTTGTTACTCTTTCCAGGTATTGTACTTCCCTCACATATTTCTTCTCAGTAATCACCTGTAAAAAATGAGCAGTTCTTCTGCTATGAAAAAAGCGACTATTGCAGATGCTGTTGCAATGTGATTTTCCTGGAATGTCCCTAATGAGCTGAGAATGGTTTAGGTGCTTTCGAAATATTCAGGTGCGTTATGAGTCCTCAGAATTGGGGAAGAAAACGTCCTGAACTGCTGCAGCTAGATTTGCATGTGTACATCTGAACCCTCTTTTTCAAACTTCCTGCTGGGCAGTAAGGTATAGCATGTAACAGGAAGCCAGGAATTACCCTAAAGAGTTTGTGCAGTACACTGGGCTGCTGGGAGCCACAGTTCCCTGCCTGTAGGTACATTCTGCCTCAGTAAAGGTACTGCATATTTGCTGTCTCAAACGTGTTCACATTTGGCATGAGAACAGAGAGGCCAGCATTGCACCCTTGTGGGCATCGCTGCCATCTAGAGCAGCAGACGTGGGAGCTCAAAACAGTTTTTGTAACCACACACTCAGCAAAGTGCTCCAGGGACCCTTCTGTAAGGAGACATCTCCCTAGGAACAAATCACACCTCACTCAGTGCAGATTTATTTGGCCTCCTGCTGACCACATGTGGAAAGAAATTCTGGACCCTGTTGACATCAGCACAGCCAAGATTTTATCCTCGCTTCTGATCAGATGCTCTAAGTCATAGATAAAGCCCTAATGGGGCTGAAGACTTTGGGCATGATCTGTCTGGCTTCTTGATAGTCAGGGAGCTACTACCAGATGGAAAACATAACGGTCTAATCAGAGAGACTTAGCTCAGGCTGGGGACCTGCTTCCCTCCCTGTGTGCACAAGGAGCTGTGCCTGAGTGCTGAGGCTTTTGTGAGAAAGGTAATATCAGAAGCAAACTGACTGCAGCTCCTTTCCTTTGTTCAGCACTTGGCCTTCTGCCATCTTATTTTCAAGACAATCTACAATATCTTTTCTCTGCAGTGAAAGGTAGGCCCCTGCTCTGAGATGGGTAGCCAGGCACTGGGTACCAGATTGAGGCTGTCTGGTTTCGTTGCTTCGTTTTCTCTTTATGGCATGTGCATAGTTCAGCAGCAGCCAGCAGAGGCTGCAGCTTCACGAGTTATTTTTGCAAACAACGATCTGCCTTTTCCACTCACCCCCAAGGAGACTGCAAACAAGCCGTGCCGCTGCTGGACCTGCGAGAGACAGTCACACCAAGGTCCCAAACACAAGCTGACATTTCCCAGTGCAGAATTCAACCTTCAAACACAGCAGTGCAGCTTGGAGGGATGTTAGCGGTAAACATGACTTACCTATTATCCATTTGGCAGGTATTGATATTTAAACTCGTTCATACGGCTGCTGGAGGCCCTCTCTCCAGAATGTCAGATCCCACCAGCACCTGTCTGCAGGAATCCTTATTCTTTCAGGCCCACGAATGCTGCCTTTTAGAGGCATCCAAACGACCTTTTGAGTCCTTCTCTGTGTCCTCCTCTCTGGGCAGGGCTGCTTTCCCTGTAGCACAGAGTAGGCTCACAATTCAATTCTGCGAGAGGACAGTGTTTCCAATTTTATCTCCACTTTGCAGCTTTTAACACAGTTTTGCTGCACAGGGAGACTTGCAAGTGCTCATTGAACCAACACCATGCTAAAGGCAAGTTAACTCCTCGTTAAGAGGACATTTATAGGTAGAGGCAACAAAGGCAGTGAATTCTAAAAGGACCTGATATCATGGCGCTGCAGGACCACGCTGGGTAACTTGGGACTGCAGCTGCATCTCTGCGTTTCCATCATCACACCCAATCCCAATGAAACTGTTACGCGTCACTTCAAGCTACCTGCTTTTAGCCTTAGTATGAGAAGCTGCTGGTGGCACACAGTGAACTGTCTCAGTCTTTACTGTATTTGTAAAGAGGTTTTGGGGACAGTGCCAAAGTTGAGTGCCTGGAGAGAGTGGTAGCAGCAGGGTGAAAAAGCAATAATGTTTGAACATCGTTGCTTCAGCAGCAGTTCTCAACTGAAGCGGTTATGTTTTTTTTTCTTCCTCTAGGGGTGGCTTGCAACTTTTGTAATGCCTATGCAGTAACACAGACTGATTAGGTAGTTTATCTTACACCAGCTCTAATTTAGTTGAGAGAATTGCTTCCCAAGATTGAGACATGAAACAGAAGACTGCATGGTGTAAATGCAGCCATAAGCCGTGCTTGTAATGGGTAAGCTGTTGAGTGCAGTGGAGTATTTTTTTTCAGCAGCCTTGTGACAGTCTTGTAGAATGAACGTGACCTTGTTTTCTTTTCTAGCATACATTTTACAAACTGCTTTTTATTATGTTATGAATTGCCACTGAGAAGACGCTTTGCACGTCAGCTTCAAGTTCTCTGGCTGCAGATGCTGCTTTGCTGTCATACACCCCGTACACTCTTGCTGTGAGATGTTCAAAGCCTGAGCACATTCAGGGAATGGGCAGGCTTGTCTGAAGATGTAGGGCGTAGACCAGGGGTCCTAACAGAAATGGAGCATGGGCAGCAGTTCAAATCAGAGAACGTGCTCCGGGGAACATCACATTTTGCTCTCAGTGTCACATCAGTTCTAATGATCCTGTTAATAGCAGGCAGCATGAGAGGATCTCTCCTGATGTCCCCAGGAACCGCAGGCAGAGAACTTCTAGCATCAGGGTTGTCTCAGAAGGAGGCACTGCCACTGTCTAGTGAAGAGGGTGTTTTACCCCTCCTTGCAGTTGGGACCAAGCAGTCCTGCCCACACATTGCTGGTTTCTCCTCCCTGGGCTCCCTTCACAGCTAGGTCTCAGAAGTGTTTTTTCAGCTGGCATGTCTGAGAGATTGGGAAAAAAAGTCCTGAAATGTCAGCATGCTTTGACTCATTAGTAAATTGCTGTCAGTCGCAAAGTTCAGCCGGGATCTGACCTGGTGTTTCTGTAATTGGGAATTAATACATATGAAGGAAGCCATTTGCAGACAGGAAACAAATGAAGTGCAAGTGCATGCAAGAAACAGCAAAGTTGGATAGGAACCAAGTAGTAATTCTATGGGAAGCTAACGATAATGGTTCTGTATTACACAGGGGGAAGCTGTAATTTGTCATCTGGTTGGTGGGCGTTCCCACCTCTCTGCAGATGCTCCTGAGGGATTCTCCCAGTGCTGATTGTCACCACAATTCATTCTGTTGCTTTTGTTTTTGAATCTAAGGAGCGCAAGTTTCCCAAGTTTGTGTCCAAAGAAATGGAAAACATGTACATCGAGGAGCTGAAGTCATCTGTCAATCTCCTGATGGCCAACTTAGAGAGCATGCCTGTGTCTAAAGGAGGCTCCGAGTTCAAGCTACAGAAGCTGAAGCGTAGTCACAACACCTCAATAATTGACATGGGAGAAGAAAACGAGAACCAGCTGTCCAAGTCAGACGTTGTGTTGTCGTTCTCCCTGGAGGTGAGCTTCACACTGTGTTCCAGCAGGCAAAACTGGTGGAACAGAAATTTCAGCAGCCAACTTCTGCAGAGTTCAGGCTTAACAGGTGCAGAGAGATCAGTAGGAGTCGTCTTCTGATCTCCATGAGGAACAGTTCCCCTCTGAGTTACCAGAAGCTTTGCCTGTAGTCAGATACTGTCCTTTCTGGTTTCTCATCATCTTGCTGGAAAAAGCTGTAAGGTAAACCATCTGGAATTTCCTGTTGATGCATATCCAATGGCTCAGAAATCTGCCTGTTATATCTGACTTCTTCATAAGGCCTGTTTCTGACTGTGCAGCAGTAACCTCAAGCAAAACACATCTCCCTGTATTGTTTCTAAAACCACTGCAATAAATGCAAGGATTGATTGGGCCTGTATGTTTCACGTGCCCCCTGAGATGCGCACAGTAGCCTGGCTACTGCACAGTTTGTTTTCTGCAGCACTAAGGGAGAAAAACCAGGACTTCAGGCTGACAAGTCTGCCTGCATAATGCTACAGAGGTTCCTCGTTGGCAGTTCTAGTTCCCAATTTTCTGAAACACACTGTAAATGTCAGTGTTTAATTATTGCCAGTTAGAGGTGCCACTATTTCCCTGCAAGCCTTGCTTCCTCTTTGGAAAATCATTAAAAATTGCTGAGTTTTGAATGCACCCAGCAGATTGGCAGGCAGTTTGTGTGGAAATACTGTGGTTTGCTGGCTTGCCGTTTGCTTTATGTTGAGCTCTGAGTTTCTGCTGTGGGTCGAGGCATTGGTCTATACAGCCTGGGGGAAGGCAGGGTGCTGCAGGGACCCACGGTTACCTCCGACATAAGCTGTCTCTGTCCTGAAAGCAGTGCTGCTGTAGGGCTGTTTTCAGCTGTGTCAGTTGTTCTGTGCAAATATATTTGTGGTCTAAGCAAGCGTTTACTCCATGGAATTATCAGCATCTTAGATGCACCAATACGGAGTTGTTAGTTGTCAGTGGGTTTATGTTACATTGTCAAAACAAGTACTAGGATGGGGTCAAAAACATAAGATGCAGAAAAATAAGAAAATCCTACTTTTGTGTAGTTTCCTGTTTATTTCTCTCCCTAAGGAGTCTCTTGTTCAATACACTGTGCTAATGTACAGTGCTCATTGTTGAGTCTCAGAGTTTAACTCGTTAGAGGTCTGAAACTATCTCTATAATATTCAGTTCAGTCTTTCTTAAAATAGGGCTGTGAACCCAGAGACAGTGCCTTCAGTGGCAGCATCAAATAAAGCCTGACTTCTGAGTGTTACTGTACAGAGGAGCAGGGAACTATCACAAAGCCCTGGACCTCTCTGTCGGAAAAGCCTGTGTAACCCGTATAGCTATTAGAAGACTCATCCTTACAATGGGATGTCGAAAACGCTTTGCTCCAGCTGAACCCTTCCACTGGGAAGCAGGAGCTGAGTGAAGCACTGACTTCAGGAGGTGGCAGGTCTGCTTGCTGCTGAATGCACCGAACTCTTGCTCAGCAGAGGGTCCACAGGGCTCTGTGTGCAGAGCCAGAGCAGGCCCGCCAATCTCCTCACAGGCCTCCCTGGTGCCCTGGTCCCTGCTCAGCCTGGGCAGTCCCTGCCTGCCCAGCAGCAGGGGAGGCCCCCAGCTCTGCCTGACCCATGGGATCAGGAGCCACAGTGGGGTCTGAAGGAGGATTCTCCTCTCACACCCCCTTCCTTTGCCCACAGGTCGTCATCATGGAGGTGCAGGGTCTGAAGTCCTTGGCCCCCAACCGCATCGTGTACTGCACCATGGAAGTGGAAGGTGGCGAGAAACTGCAGACTGACCAGGCTGAAGCTTCAAAGCCAACGTGAGTCTTGCTTTTCATTTCATGTATGCAGAGCATCACTGTGCAACTAAGAATGGCACATAAACCCTGACTGAAGGAAAAAAAGTGTTAATGACAGACTTACGTCTCCTTGTAGCATATAACTTGGTGCCTGTACGTAAGTACTTTGCTAAATAGGGCTGGAGTTAAGCAGGTGCTTAGATAAATAAATAGATAAATAGGAAGGGAAACAGCAGCCACAGCTGAAGGTGGGACAGAAGAGTAGGGGAAGGCTTCAACTTGCTTGGTTAAAGTTGTGTCTGAGGCTCCGGTGCCCAAGTTAATTTCAAGGGCAGAGTTTTGTTCTGTCCTCTTTGACCCGAACCCCACACACTCCACCCCAGCCCTGAACTTTGCTTTTCCCATCTTCTCCAGATGTTGTATTAGCCTGCAAGTAGTAATCAATCTTTGTTAATTTGGAAGGAGAAAATGATGAATGGCTTGTTTCCTTTCTGATCCATTACATTAGTGACTTGAAACGCTGTTCATATGGCTCTGAGACTGTTTTCCTCTTGTTCACGGCAGAGATTTCACTCTTTAGTGACATTTTGAGTGCAGATCATTGTATAATTTCCAAGATGAAATGAAGCTCTTCCAGAGATGCCAGGTGGTGCAGGAGGGGCTGCTGTTGGAATCTTCCCTCTCTGACCCCATATCCCATTTCCCCTGAGGGACCAATCCCCAGTGGCATTTCACCAGGAGCTTTCAAAGCTCATGGAAGTCAGCTTGGAACCAGCTGGAACCATGCAGTTGCATCACATGCAAATGCACAAGCACTGCAGGCAGATGGTTCGAGACCAATGCTCTTGTGGAGGTGTCAGCTAACATCTTTCATCAGCCGCCATCCTCCTGCGGAGGCACAGAAAATGCTGATGCTTTGTGCCCTGCACTGTACCAGAAGAACAGGAATCTGCAGTAAGTGATTTGAACACAATATTCCCAATCAGGGGAAGTGCTGCAGCCTGGCTTACTTTTTGAAACGCATTAAAATCTGCTTCAGAAAAGGAAGTAGGAGAGCTGTATGTGGAAGAAAATCTCCATAAGAACCTGCAGTTATCACTATTTTAGGTATTCTTGTTGCTTCAATGGGGAAACTTGAGCTCTATTTGGGGGAAATTACTGTTACCCGTATTGAATAGCAGACGTTTGCTGGGTTACATGTGCTTTTTTATCTTGGTCCGTTCATTCTGCTGTTGCTCAAAGAATCTGTCCTTCCTTATGCAAGCCTTCTTGCTGTCAGCAATAGGTCCTTTTATACAAGTGTTGTTTTGGAAATAAGGGATGCAGGAGTGAGCTCTTTAATTGAATGGGTCTTTTTATCGTAATGAAATGTACAGTGTCTGGGCAGAAAGCCATCAGCCCTCAGGAACACGCAGCCAACACTGAGTGCTACGGCATGGTATGAGTTATATAAGTCTACCACCCTCATCCTCTCTCTGTGCTGACTTCCTACAGAGGTGTGAGACAGGTTTGGAGTCTTATGCATTGCTCCACCACTTTGGCCATTATATATGAAAAAGCCTTTTAAGGGCTTGGCAGTTCCATTCTTTGAGGGTCCTGGGACTCACTTCCAAAACCAAAGGCCACCCAAGCCAAGACTCTAAAGTGACGTTCCACAGAAACCAGAGACCATCACAGAAAACATTTCCTTTTTCCTTCTGTGTGTTAGAAGCACATTATTCACCTTGCTTTCTCAGGCAGGGAACACCAAAGCTGAGTGAAAGCAGTTTACTGCACTTACCTTCTCCTCTTTAGACAAGAAGAAAAGAGAGGATGAACCAGATGTGACGTGTTTGTCATTTTGCTTAATACGCGACTTGAATGCCCTCAGGTATTCCGGTGATGCAGGCAGTGATAGGAACTGCTCAGAAAAGTCCTTGGCGTGTTTTGTCTGCTGTGTTGCAGACAAAAGATCTGTGCTAAGCCAAAACAGACTTCTGAAGTGTCCCTCAGATGCCAACATCACTTTCACTGGGGTCATTCACACCGCATCTGCTCATGTACCTTTTATCATAAGAAAAACACTCATTGGTGAAGGAACTAGATCAGGCAGAGCATGCTGAGCTGCCCCCAGGGAGCTTGCTCCCCAAAGTGTTCCCCAAACCTGAAGTTTTTGTGTGTTTTTGCATTGGCTGCTGCCTGGCCTGGGTGCTGTGGGGCAACTTTGGGGGATATTGAGCATCGCTAGTAGAAAAGTGTGAGTATTGAAGCAGGGGAGTTTACCCCTGTACATCCCAAAACATCTGTATCCCACAGGCTCAAAAAATGAGAATGCAGCTTAAGTATCTGTGGGCAGATAAACGCTGAATACAGTTCTGAAAACAGGCAGCATTGTCTCGGATTAAATTGCAACTCTTTTGACTGAGCAGTTTTTGAGAATCAGATGTTCAAAAGCATCTTAATGACTTTGGAGCCTGAATCCTGTTAGTGGAGCCTGGAGGAGGCAGGGTGAGCAGTGGGGTGTACCAGACAGTGGGCTGGGTCGTGCATGAGGGGTTCAGCTCTCAGGATGGCGGTAAATACTTGTCCTTTTTTCTTCTTAGGCTCCATGTTGGATCCCTGACATTTGAAGCACAATCCCCTCATGTAAGGATTATCTGTCTCAGCACGGGTACTGAAGATGGCACAGTTCTAGAGAAAGGCAGACCCGAAATAGCAAGGGTTATTTCAGATCAGGCTTGCAGTGTATTATTAGTAGCGCTTTTAATAAGTTGTGTAAGAAAAAGCTTTTGTGTTGTGCCCTAGCCCACAAATGCCTCTACATAATATCCCAAATCCCAGTCCAAGCAGGATTTTATTGCTTTTTGCGCGGGAACAGTATTCTTGTAGGCCTTGGAGGGTTTTATTTCCCTGCCAGTTATCTTGATATCTGCTCTCTGCAAAATTCAGAGGGTGAAGTGGCTTCTGCGCATCTCCAGCAGCGCCCTGCCAGGAGATGCTTGCCTGATGTTGCTGTTTGCATGGCTGGAGAACAAGGTGGTCAACGAGTCTGGGAGCAGCACAAAAGGTCCGGTGACAGCACCCCCATCCTACAGTCTCCAAAAAGGCTGTGAGATACATTTAAATGTTGACCTGTGCCTGTAGCAGTGCTCATGGGCTGTATCAGTGATTCACCTTCTCATAACACCGCAATTCTTTGACATGAGCAGAACAAAAGGAAGGAAGGAGACCTAAACAACAAGCTCCTACGTGCCTTGTAAGTAAATGCTGTATATCCACCTGGACATATTTTAGCATGAAGATGAGTCTCATTCTCCCCTTTTTTACAGTGGTGAAAATCAGTTTTACCTGCACTGAGCTCAGATGAACTATCAGGATTAAAAGCAGTAAGCAACTGATTGGGGGAGAGCGTAGCCAACTCATCTGTGCATGGGGTAGTACTGGAGTGAAAGACACTCAGCTCTCACCTGTTTCCACATCAGGTCTTATGTTGCTCATTACAATCAAGGGCTTCATGCCCTCTCCAGAAACTCACTTTTGATTGAGCAGTGTCTTTGGTAAACTTTTAAACCTCTCTATCTCTGCCCCTTCCATTCCCTTAGACGTTGTGCCCTGCTTTATCCTTGTCATTGCTCCTCATGCTGCTCCCTGGTTGACTTTCAGGGTACTCTGATGGGTTGGTTGCTTATCTCAGCTCTAACAGGCTGCCCTTGTTCGGGTCCCCAAACCAAACCTCTCTCCAAGCTTATCACCTGACAAGGGTCTTAGCTTCAGATCGGTACGCAGCGTGCTACTGACCATGAGCCCAACAGATCTGCACCACATCCTCCCGCAGTGCCCTGTGAGGGTCACCTCCTGGGAGACGGGCAGCAAAGTGAGAAATCCTGCAGGAGGAGCAGCCGCAGAGCAGGGATGTCCTCTCTCTTTGCAGCAGGGGAAAGTCTGCTCTTTTCATTTGGGAAACCCCTGCCTCAGACCCTGCAGTTTGTAGTGATGCTCAGTGGCTTTGCATGGAGCAGGAGCGTGCTAAGAGCATTTTGTTGCAGTCAGTGTTTTGTTGGCACAGTTAGCTGGGAGATGCTGCGAGCATTCCCCAGGGTAAAATAGCAAAGGTCCTTTTGAGATGAGCTCACGTGTATAAATTACAAGTAAATACTCCATATACTGTAGAACAAATTTAAATCCTCTAAACTTATAAAGGGGTTTATACTAACATGAGCAGAAGCAGCGTAGCCCCTAGTTCCCATTGTGTATCCCCAGCACAGCTGGTGGATACAGTGGGTGCCTGGTGGTGCCTTTACAGCGGATGCAGCTCATGATAAAAAGCAAAGCAAGTGGAAATTTTAGAAGGAGGCTTTTTTTTTTTCCCTTCTTTGGATTTGCTTCAGCATAACAATAAGCTGCCTTAATTACCCAGACTGATTGGCTTCCCTTTCCTCTTGCATGGTTTTGATTCACAGCTGTGCAGATGTTTACATCTCCTTTTCCTCAGGAAACCTGCAGGAGCCTTATGAATGTGTAAGAGCAGGTGATGGAGCCCTGGGTACTGCTAACATGAGACTCCAGCACCTCTGAGATACCCCATGGCTGAGGCTCTGAGCAGTTCCAGCCTGCCCCAAGGGGAAAGGTCTTCCCAGAGAGATCTGCAGCTCTTCTGAATCCTCTGCTGAGGTCTTTTGAAGGCAACAAAGGGATGTTTGTCACCATGTGGGAAGTGCTAAAGGTTTTATTCCTGCTCATGTCTCCATCCTCACAGCACCAGCTGCACGTGTGGCAGGCGTGCAGTTGGCCTCCATGCATTAGTCTTGGTTATTTTTTGTTGTTGTTCATTTTGGGGCAGCAAGGGAAGTCATTCACACACCAGGCATTCTGCCCATAAAACGTCTCTCTTCCATGGCTGTTATCTGCAAAGTGAACTCATATGCGGTCCCACTGCTCTCCAGTACTATCGATAACTGTTACACTAGAAACGGTGTTGAAGAATAATGAAATCTTGTTTCAATAGACTTGGCTCTTGTAGTTGTTCCTGTAGACTTACCTCTGATATCAAGTAAATGCAAGCTCTGGCTGTGTTTTTCCTGACCTTTGGAGTGTACGTAGCATTGCTCTTGCATGGATTTTTTGGTGTCTAGTAAGGGTTGAGCTCCTGCACCTTTCTTTCACTCTCTTTTCTAGCCAGCTGTCTGAATTCTTGAGTGTTCCTATGCATTTGGGAATTATGTATTCCTGTGATAGCGCATGCATTCAAATTTAAGTAGTCCAGAAGGTGTGATGATGCCCAAGGCAATTTTCATCTACACCCGTCTGCTGCATCACTCCCATGCATGCAACCGATGTTAAGATGGGCTAGCAAAGACCAAAAGGACATGGAAATGAGACGAGGATCCAGCGTGCTAAAATAGTTGCTAAATTAAGAAGAGAGCTGCATAACAAAAGTCCTGGGGTACATTCAGTCTTCTTATTTAATATCCACGATTGGTGTTTAAAAAAAAAACACTGAGCCATGCCTTCATCCAAGTTCTGCACGTCACCCGACAAGTGCAAGGCAGGGGATCAGACATGAAAAGTGCCAAGTTGTTGGTTTATTTATCAAGTGCTGTGTACAAGTAGAGCACATTATTATTTAATGAAGGGTACTGCTATTGCTGTTGCAGAGTGTTGTAGGGAGATACAGAGCATGCTTTAAAGAATAGCTTTAAAGAGGTGCTATTCTGCTCACTCCTGCCTGGACAGAGCTCTGGATGAGGGAATGGTTTAATGGAATGCCCAACCTTGACTGTCGTTTCTCAGCATTTCAGTTGTCTTTTGTGAAGATGGAGGTGGAGACCTGTTTCCTTTGTGAACATGCTGAGGTCTCCCGGTGAGCAGCAGCGCTGTGTATGAGCACAGAAGGAGCTGTGTACTGTTGGCACTACATGGGCAAAGACCTTGGGCAGTTTTCGGCTCAGGGTACGTCCAGGAGTTGTTTTGCTGCTTTCCTCTACTTAATTTTATAAGGGAGAGTCAAGGCTAAATGACAGTAATCTGTATTTTCAGAGAGAGGACTTCTCTCTCCTTTTCCATACTCTGAATTTTCCTTAGTTTGGATTTCTTTCAGGGTGGTAAAATTTAATAGAAATGATTAACCACATCTGAGTTAAATAGTTGTTGTGTAAAACACGTGGCTTTGTGGCTGGCTCAGTGGGACATCTTTGCACTGGCAGCAGGAGTCTTTGCCCAGCTCCTGCATGGCATAGCAGTGAGGACGTGCATGGTATTGCAGTGGGCTTATACAAGAAGTGCTAACAGCCACAGGCAGTAAATGCACGCAGGCCGATTTCATGAATGAATCTTTGATTCCTGCTGTATCCATAGCAGGCACACTGATAAAGTATTGTCAAGCACATAGGGTAGGCAACCCTTGTAAGAGCAATTATTCTTTCAGTTCATACCTCCCAATAAAAGGTAGCTGGGCTTCCATTTCCATGTCCTCCTGCTGAGCTGTTTGCCTCTAATTGTAAAATCATAGTATTAAGCAAGAGCATGGGGCATTTTAAAAGCAGTCATCATTTAAATCACACCAAGTAATGATGGTGCTTATTTCTCCCATAAATGCCCTGAGGATTGTGGTCTTGCTGTAAATTCTCCTCCAAACCAGACCCGTTTTTGCAGTAAAAAGCAGAGTCTGGGTGTGTGCTCCTGTGTGCTCCAGGTGCTGCCGTGCTGGGTACAGGCATGTCAGAGGGACGTCGCTGGGGCAGGAATGCCATCTCGTGGCCGTGAATAGCTATTATGTGATGAAATCCATCTCCCATCCCTTCTTGCAGCAGCTGCCTTGTGTGCTGGCTGCAGGGTGCTCAGCAGGATGGGGTCCATGTGTGACTCTGGGATGGTGTCTCAGAGCGGTGGGAACAAAACATGGACAGTCCCTGACTGCTGATGGTTTGGAGAAATCCCTGGCTGTGGTAGGAGCTGCTCCATCCTTAGGGACTTGCTTCTCTGCTCACTTTTTCCATAACACCCTTCGTGCTATCTGCAGTGTGTTTTTGGGTAAATGAACACACTTTCCATAAACAGAAGAATTTTTGATGATACTTGTATTTTTTTTTGCAGATGAGTGATGCACACTTGGTGGGAAGGAGTTAGGATGTCCCAGGAAAGCATGGAATCTCTCAGAAAGCCACTGAGTTGTCCATCAGAGCAGGTTTCAGTGCTCTTTACACAGCAGAAAGGCATCCACAGCCTGTGTGCCTACCAGGGCGATGACTTGTCTGCCACCTGCACACTGGCTGTGTCATAGCCAGCAGGTCTTACCTTCTAGGAAAGCCTCCAGGGTGCCCAATTTGTTTGTGCTGTCACTCCCACTTCGGCTTATTCCTTAGGGATGGGGCTGAAAGGCTGTTCTACCAGCAACAAGGGAGGTGAGGAAACAAATGTGAGCAAAAATAGGACACATTGTCCATCTGTGTCTGATCACTTTGGTTACGCTGTTCTGAAGGTGAACAGCCGCCCTCTTACAGCAGGAGGAATCTGGGAGGAGGCTGAGCAGGTCTTGGGAGCCAGGCTGTGTGATGGATGCAAACCATCCTTAATTCATTTCTATTGGTGGAGCAGAAAGATACCTGTTTTCGCACCCAAATTTGATTTCCTGGGCAAGGACGCTTTTGCATGGACAAAACCAGCGTGTTCTCTGCATGTAACTGTAGTCATTGGAGTTTTCATTTCAAACTTTTCTATGCACCTGCAGCGGTGGATGGACAGGGGCTCTTGGAGGACAGGCTTCCTTTCATCTGTTTTCAGCCTCTCGATTGGGATGAAGCAAGGGCTAACTCCAGTGACGCTTAACTGAGTCTCCACTTATAATAACAGGAGCCCAGGGCAGGTGACGTGGGCACATCAGCATGGCAGACCCCAGGAGGCTGGTATCTTCCTTTTCAGAGCTGAGCAGTCCCCTAATGTTGTTTATTTCCACAGCTACAGGTGCCTCAGCATCCTTTCCTGCTAGTTAGAGCTGAAATCCTTTCCTCTGAGATGGAGTTCCCTTTGAGGCCTTTGGTGCCACGTGAAATCCACATGAAACTTGGGCCCACAACAACGACCAAACAGGTGGAATGATTTGACATTTTGCCAGTGGTTTGCTGCTGATGGGATACTTCACCAGCAGTGCGATGCACGCTGCTGACCCTGCGGAGCAAGCAGCCCATGTTTTCTTTCTTATATTGGTATCTTTGCTCGACACTGTGCTTAGTTTCTGAATAATATTTTTTCTAAATAATTTTTTTCTCTTTCTGTAATGGTACCTCTAGAGGTGGTATATCATCAGCTGACCTAAAGGTAGGTCTGTAGTCTTACTGCAAAACATGACAAATCATTTTGCAGCTTTCCCCAGACCAGCGTCCCAGCCTGGCTGTGCTTTGTGGGCTTCTCCCACAGAAATGGGGCCTCACCGGGACAAGTCTGTGAGTCACAGCAGTGTGTGACCCAGCCATATGTTTTCCTAAAAAGCCCCCAAACCCCTCAATTTTTCTGTCCCCTTGGTTGGCTTTTTTTTGGGTTTTTTTTTGTTTTGAAACCCCGAAGACACAAACCAAAAACTTATTATCTATTGCCGTTACCCACGAGAGCTGCAAAAAAATACCTATTTTCCTGAAGGCATTGCCATGCCCTAATTCTTTTTATGACTTCTTTGTGGGCCAGCTGCTGAAGGTGCTGGTTCCTCCTGTGCCACACATTGCATACACGTCCCCTGCTCTCTCATTTCCCCAGCGGCCGCTCGCGCAGGGGTCGGCACGTGGGCTGTGCTGGCGGCTGCGCGTCGTTCCTAGAAACTCACAGCAACTCATTTCTGAAAATGAAATGAAGGTTTTCAGCCCAGCGGAATGAGTGCTGTCCCTGCGCCAGGTTGTCCTGCTGAGCGGAGTAAATTGGTGCTTGCTCTGCTGTACAGAGCTGCTGCTTCACAGGGAAGTGGGAAGGCAGCTCGGGAAGCTCACCAGGAACTATTACCTTAGTCATCAGCCTCTGCCTACTGTTTTCAAATAACTGGCATATGGAAAGAATTAGAGACTACAGCAAAAAGCTTTACAGCAGGTTTCTTTGCGTATGAGTTAAACACTATTACATTTAATTTATTCCTTGTTGCTATCTCAAGAAATACGTGAAAATGAAAGACACCTCAATGCTACAGTTAGGGAAGCGGGTGTTGCCTGCTCCATTGGCTGCAGCAAGGCAGGTTTGCTCTGTGTCTTTTCTAACATTGCTTGAGCTTCAGGCATCCGTGATCTATGCCCCGTGAGCTAAGACTGCTCTGCGGAAAGTTCTCTTCTGGGAGGTGGTGAGCGGGCTGAAGAAGGAAACCATCTTTTCTTAGGCAGGATTTTAGGAGAAGGTAAATCCAGACAGGCTGTGACAGTACAGCCACCTTCCTGCACCAAGTGGCTGTACCAGTATTGCCCCAGACAGGTCCACATACGTGTGCTGTCCCCCACAGTGAGGTGTCGTGTCCCCAGCTCCTGCTGTGTGTGTTGGCTGTAATGTACATCTGCAGTGAACACGCACAGGGAAGAGCGTAGCTCTCCGCTAACACTTTTTATTTTCTGTCTGCTTCCCATTTGTTTCATGCAAGCTGCCGGGCAAACTTCTTTCAATAAATGTATCTGAAGAGAGAGAAAAGGTGTCCTCTGGCAGTTCTGAAGCCCATGAAAACTGATCATAGATCACATTTAAATGTCAACCCCATCTAAAGCAAATCACTCTCCAGCTGCTCCCACGTTAGCCTACTGACAGGCCGAGCTGGTTAGTGGGGCTGATTCATGGCCCAGTGATATAATTCAGTTGCACTTGTTCATTATTTACAGAAATCACAGGCATCAGTGCTCTAGCTGGATGAAGTTAGAAGACCGTGGATGGAAGAAGGCTCTCACCATTGTAAAATTAGTCAGAGGCTATGTAGGCTTGCTAAAGACAGCGGGATATGAATGATAGAATTTAATTCATTCCTCTGGGTATTAATATGTAAGTTGAGTGCTTGTAAGGTCATTGGTATTAAAGTTTCCCTTAGAGGCACGTAGGCACTAGAGGTGAGGAGAAATGATGAAGTTAATGTCTCTCAAGGACAGCTGAGAAAATTCTAACTCATGTGAGTGGGCTGCTGTGAAGAGAAACAACCAGACTCAGAGATCTGCTGCCTGGTCTCTTGTGCAACGATCGGTACAAGACCCTGGAAGCCTTATTTAGATCTCAGATAGTTTTCTCATACATACTGAGCGGTGTACGACTAGCAGCATTGTGGCCTTTGAATGATTTTGTCTTATGGCTTCAGGGTAGTGCCTTCCCTTCTTCTGGGTATACATCATTTGTTTCATTCACAAAAATACTCTCAGTGCTTCAGGCAGTCTTGTTAATTATGTTGGTGGTACCTTTAGGTAAATGTTTGTTCCTAAATCTTCCACACAGCCTGCAGTGATGATCTGCTTATTTTGCTTGTAAAAAGTAAAGCAAGTTGAGCTCATAAAAGGTAAAACAAGTTGTCAGGTTAGCACCTGAGGCATATCTCACCCTCTGGCTTTTTGCAGCCAGAAGAGTTTAGCTGCTCATACCAAGTTTGATGCCTAACTAAAAACCCTGGAGACGCAAGTAGATCCAAATGATATCACTGGAACACCACAGATGGCACAAATAGGACTATAATTCTAGCACAGTCCTTATGCATGGCATTAATTCCTGGCTAACTTCAGGTTTTGGGATACATTTGGCAGTAAGACATTCTGGGCTGAAGATTTCAGGTGGGATTCAGGCAATTAATATGGTTCTATCTGAGAAAGCATTGTCCGGATTTTGATGCTTGTGAATCAAAATCTTTTTGAATACTGCTTGTACCCTTTTGGCCATAATGTTGTTATTGCTTTGCAGATATATTATTGCTTTCAAGTGTAAGCATGGGCTGTGTGACATAAGAAAGATGTGATGTGGATACTTCTTGATAGAATTTGCCCAGAATGGGTTCAAAGGTACTTTCCCAACAAATCAATTCCTGCAGTAATAACTTGGTATTAAGTGTAACTTAATTATAACATGTGAAAATGAAAGCACTATTGTTATTCCCTCAAAATATCCTAATACATAACTATTGCCCAGAAGTAATATTGCATACAATAATTTAATCCACAGCGTGGATAAACTGCATAGTTAGATTGAATACAAATCATATTCCAGTGACATGAATCATGGCCTTATGCTGAGCATCACTATGGCAACTAATGACATCACTGCAGGCTTCAACCTGCACAAAACCCAACTTCTGAGGGTCTCTGTTTGCTGGCGTGGATCTTTTCATGGCAGTTGTGGGTATAAAGATGTCAGCACCACAGTGTTGTCAAGGGTTGCTATGTGTGTTTACTGTCGTTGGAAAGATTTATTCCCTTTGTGGTTGATGTTGTTCTCGTGAAGGAAACCTAATGAAAATTACTGTTTGTATTTGGTTAGTAACATTTGTTGATAGCATATGGTCTGGGAGTGCTTCAGCAAATAAGAGCTTTTTAATAGTAAACAGAGATATGAGTTCTATAAAGCAGCTGCTGTCAAAATACACAGCGTAAGGTTGGATATTTTATTACTTTTTCCTCTTATCCAAATCAAGATTATCTTCCCAATTTTCCTTGCTAGTGACAGTGCAGTTCTTTTCAAGAGAGAAATCATAATCTACAATTAGAAAATAATACTGTTTCTGGGTTCTCATGTTTCAGATGTATATTAGGAAGCTGATGCATCGCGTATGAATAAGATGTAATATTGGCATCTGACTGGAACTGTGGTGCTGTAGGTAATTTCTGCCAAACCCCTGCTCCCTGGCACTTTGATGCATCCTTCTAAAAGATGAAACATAGAACAGGATGCTGGAAAAGGAAACATCAGAGCAAAACTGATGAGGGAACCAAGTTTGTTAGCGCTGCACTGAACGTGCTCATCTGCTAAACTGAGTTGGACTAGATAGGCTCAGAGAGCAAAGCATTAAACCGTATTCCTTGTGCACATATGAAAACAATTATTTTTCCTAATAACTTCTCAAATACAGAAGCTGCTGTTTGGTATTTGTGTCTGAAGAGCAAATGTAATCTCAGCCTTCTCCCTGTCATTTCAAGGGAATTGCCCTTCAGCAGAGGATCTAGTTTGAGGACAATGAGAAGTGCAAAAGCCATGAACAGAATGAGAATGAATAGGAGTGGTTAGTGAGATTCTGTATTTCTCATCTGACTTGCAGTATTTTAGGTTGCATTGTGTATTCCATCACATTGCTCTGATGTGTTTGTTGCTCGTGGCATATTGTTTGTTTCTTTTAGTCTGTAAAAGACACCTTCTCTGTGATTCGCCTTCAAGCTTGCTTGTACGCTTTGCATGAGGTTTGAAGTGCGATGAATATTCGAGGTCTCTAGGAACAACACGGAAATCTAGCTCCTGATGAATTAAAAGAACAAAGAGAGCAGTTCTTTTCTGTTAGCTTCATGTTGGGCTTTGGTGTGGTCAAGTGTTGAGGAGCATCCTCTTTGCAGCAGAGCCCTCCTAGCCATCCCTATGCCTTTCACCTGCAGCTGAGCTGTTCTCTTCTAACGAGGGCAAATACTGAGTTAGGAATGCTTCGTTCAGCTCTGTCTGGAAGTTTGTGTCTTGCTTTAATAACTTCCTAACTCTCGTGAAACACGTCTGCAAACTCTCAAACATAAAAGCACCATGGTTTCTTACCTCTTACTGTAGAATGCATTTTTTTTTCCTTTCTCTGCTACTTTTAAACTTGTTTAAAGCTTCTAAATAGACATTAGTTCAAGTTTCACTTAATTTTTATTCCAAGACACTGTTCAGTCTGTTCTTGTTTGCCAGAGGGAGACTTTTCCTGAATCTCAAAAGCCCTACACAGGTGAATGATTTGATGTGTTGGTGTGAATGGTACCACTGCTGAGCCTCTTTCAAAAGCTTTGGCCTTTGGGATGTTGAACTGACTTGGTGTTTCACAGATCTCCTTTGCCTATGATCTCTCTGAATCAAAGCTGACTGTTGTGTAAGTTCTGGGTAACTTTAAAAGAGTAGTTTTCCTTAAACTGAAATAGAGCTCAGCTGGGGGTGGTAATGAGTAGAAAAAACCCAAGATGAAATTAATCTATTGATTCATGAGAAGAGGTCTCTGAAGTCCACACACGGTTCTGTGAGTTTGGAGGGGTCTGCTAGGAACATGGAAACTCCAGAAGTTGTGACAAGGATTAGCAGTGGGTCCCAGGGATTGGCAGTGCTCCCTAGAGTCTGGCAGGTTGTCACCACTGATTAGCTGAAGAAAGGGAGTAAGTGAACTAGAGGGATCCGTTTAGAAATCATAGCAGGAAAGCTGCTAATCCAGGCAGGGCGGAAAGAGACGACCTTTCCCTGCCACACACTGTGGTTACGAGCACAGAGAGCCCCGTGCTCTGATCTTCCCAGCACAGCAGCATCCCCTGGTCCAGGGCTGGGACACTGTCCATGTGCTTGGCCTGGCACAAGTGTTGTCTTTGTCTTCAGCATGTAATGGCTATGCTGGGGTGTGAGTGAGAAGCACGAGGTGGTGAGTGCAGCAGGAAGGATGGAGTGGTACCCGTGGAAATGCATAGCTCTGTCGGGTACCAGTGTGCAGCTGCTGCCACCTCCTGCATCCCACAAGCATGCTCACCACCGGAGTGCAGATGGGTCCTCGTGGCTCACCAGGCAGCAGCTCCAGCTGCAGCAAGCTGCACACTGGGGATCTGAGGCACTGCTTTCCCAAATCTCTGCAGCAGGACAAAGACAAGCCAGCTCTCTGTGCTGGCCCAAATGGCTGTGCAGTCCTGTCCCAGCTGGGGTAAGAACAGGGCCCAGGGGGAAAGTGTCTGCAACAAAATGTAATGAGCTTGGTCTTGTGTTCACTGATGTCCTGGTTCAGAGAGGAAAAAACCATAAGAGGAAACCATAAGAGGAAACCTCTTATGTGACTGACTAGAAGACTTCCTCATGCCTATCGCTGAAACTTCCCCTGCTGGGCTGCAAGCCCTTATATCCCTAGCAAGCTTTCATAGACGTGCACAAGGAAGGTCAGCTGCAGGGAGAGCCCCTGCTGTAAGGCTCAAAATGGCAACTTTGGCCATCCATGTCAGCAGGCTGTGGGTCTGACCCTGTGCCTGGAGCTCATGGCATTGTCTCCCCAAGGAACTGCTAGTTGCACATATTTTCCCACCACGCTGGAGCTTAAGGCTAACAGCCTTAACTGAACCAGATTTTTCAGGAAGAGGTCTTAGGATGCGCTATTGTGCACCATCCTGTGGTTCATTCAGCTTCCCTAGCACTGTTTTCCAAGCCACAATACCTGCCAGGAGGATAACTCTTGGAGTACAAATAATAGATGGTGCTTAGGGTTCATTGTGTGCTTGAAAGGTGGCTGTTTTTTTACTGGCCCCTGCCATCCCCTCCTCATGCAGCTGGTGTCCTGCTCTGCAGTCCCACCTAGCTGGGCTTACTCTGTACATCATGGCTTGAACCTAAACCTGGGCTAGAGGGCTGAGTTGAGCCTCAGAAGAGGACACAGGTTAAATGTGGCATTTCTTCAGAAAAAGAAAACTTCACTGTGAACCTGGAAATGAGAGGTTAATTAGCCAAGAGAAGAGCAGAGGCATGAGTGATTACAGATGTCCTAGGTGCAGGTGTTCTCCATCCTCAGATTCTGTTGTAACTATACAGGCTGTCACTGCCAGAGACATATTGTTCCTTCTTTCTAAATCAGTTCTCTTAATTTTGGTTACATGCTGTTTCCAAATACCATCTTTCCTCCCAAAAGAACCATCATGGTTTTTCCAAACATCTGTCCCTCAGTTCCCTAAGAAGATAATTAATGCCCTTGTCACTCAGTCAGTCCAACCACTTCAGCTTGTGCCAGGCACGACATTTATGGTTAACCATTGCCAACCCAAGCAGCAGTGCTGCTGGCTTGCCAGTGGAGCTGAGCATGTCTCTGTTTTTGCAGCTGGGGCACCCAAGGAGACTTCACGACAACCCATGCGCTTCCTGCAGTGAAGGTGAAGCTGTTCACAGAGAGCACGGGTGTGCTGGCGCTGGAGGACAAAGAGCTTGGGAGGGTAAGGACATTTTGAGTTTAACAATTTTTCCTTCTGGCCCTACTTTTCTAGAGAAATCTCTTCTGTACGGAAATATCTTTGGAGGACAACATGCTCTGCTTTTTTGCCAAGCTTCAGGAGGGAAAGAAAGCAAGCTCTCCACTGCTGGAAAGTAATGCACCTCGCATGCTGTCTTTGTTGTTAGTTTTTAATGGCAGCGTTTCAGCTGGCTGTGCCTGCACTGAGCAAAGGCAGAGGATCTTGTGTGCAATATTGGCAGTCCGGAAAGCTTTAGAAGTTGCTTACGGAAATGGACATTCCTGAGGCAGAAAAGGGGATTAGGCTGTAGCAAAAAGAGAGGATTTAAGTTTGGCAGGAGTGTGTTAAGCTACTCTCATATCTACTGAACAGCCAGTGCATGGCTTGAGCATCTGAAAGCACTGATGGCAGTACTTAAGGCAAAAGGCTTGAAATCCTGGCTCCCCCAGGGACTGTAGCTCAGCCGATGGCTTCAGTGGGGCTGGACTAAGGAGTGAAAGTGAGGGTCCACTGCTTAGTAGCAAAGAGCTTGCATTGCCCTGGCACCAGTCATGGAACGTCAAAGCCACTCTTCTCTCCCCATCTCTGCCCCTCACCTGTGGTCCCTACGCCAGGGCCCTGGGACTGGTGTCCCTCCAACACCACAGCCCACTGTATCTGTGGACAATACTACTCTGGCGTTTTAAGATGCTTCAGTTAGTCTCCATGGATTTTTTTCATCTTGCAGCTGTAAATTTGTCACAGTCCCATGCCTAAGCAAACTCTCTGCCACCCCCTTCTTCAGCTCTCTTCGCAAGGGAGGCCTCTCTGGTGACATGGGCTAGTGTCCCTTGCTCCTTAGCTTTCTCCTTAGAGAAAAAAACAACATTGAGGAGCATGTACTGCACACGCAGCATAGAGCCTTTTAATCCTACCAAGAGAGAAAATCCCAGTCCAGAGACATCCCACAACCTGGGTATGAAAAGCTGGAAGCTGTGAAGGAACCCATGGTCTGACCTTGAAGTCACGGCTGGTAGAAACCTCACCGAGTCTGAGGTGAGTTCCCCAGGGCTGGTATCACCAGGAAGGCTCCACAGGCACCTGTGGCTTCGAAGCACTAACCAGATTTTTCACTCATGCTGTTCATGCAAATGCCGAAGGTTCTTTTAGGTCACAGTGAGTTCTTGCTCTCATTTATATCTTTACAGCGGAGAGCACCACAGATGATTTTGTCTTGTATAATTTGTGTTCATTTTGACCGTTTGTCTTTTCACATTCTCGTAATGCCCTTTGTTCTTGCACTTGAGAGAGAGAAAAGCAGAGTTATTTCTGCTTTCCTCATCTCATTTTTCTCTTCAAGGACAATCCCGGCATCTCCAGACTTTCCTCATCCACAGCTCAATCCTTTCTTTCTCACTGTCCATTTTCTTTTCTTTTTTTTTTTTTTCAAAAGAAGGGTGACCCCAGCAGGCTGTAGCACTCCAGCTGAAGATCTGTGATTGCTTTGAGGCACAGCATCGTAACATTTTCAGGATTATTTTCTAAACCACATTGTTCAAACAGCCCGGTACCTCCCTTTATCCACCGCGGCCTGCTGAGTGGAGCTTTTCACCCAGCTGTCTGCAATGCCACTGAGGGTTTTTTCCCCAGAGTGGTTACGCTCACTGCGGACCCGCTTCCTTTGTAGGCCTTGTTTCCACTGGCAGCCATGAGCAGCGCTGACTTTGCTGCTCTCGGGAAGCAATTAGCCCTGCGCCTTGTTGTGAGAAAGATGTCAGGCCCCAGTGCAGCCCTCTCGCCCTGAGGTACGGAAGAACTGGCCGTGCCAACCCACGTGAATCCTGATCCGGCGGGAAGCCATCGCCCCTGGTGAGCTCCTGAAATCCCAAGAATGTGGGCCAGCAGCAGTGGGCACGGGGCGATTTCCTCTGGCTGGCCGCCACCGGCGCTTTGAGCAAGCCGAACTTCAAAGGGACATGCGGGTGCCTGGAGCGGCCGAGATGACGCGTGTCCGATCGAGCCACGTCAGGATTTCTTTTTAACGAAATAATGAAACCGGGAGCGTGCTAAGCCCCTGATTTAGCTGTTTGAATGGGCATGAACCTGTCTATGAAGAGAGAAGGGAAGCAAAGTCTCCGTGGAGCAGTTTTATACACAAAAACACCCATGCTTAGCCGCCCTTTGAGAAGAGGCTTTGTGCTCTGCCAGGCCGGCACAATGCTCACTTTCTCTTGCAAGCGTTGAGCTGGCAGCCGGCCGGCGCTCCTCATTGCACCACTTGTGTCGGAGGGAGAGCTGGAAAGCGCTCCCAAGCCCCAAGCTGCTGGATGGGCAGCTGAAGCCATGGGAATCCATCCTGGCCCTATTGAAGCCAGTGGCAAAGTGCCCGCAGACTTCAGCCAAGGTTTCATCCACTGAGAGCGAGCAGGGGAAGAGCCATGAATTGCAGCAATACTGTACAAAGTTTATGCGCCTTTTGATAAAAAAGAGTTAGAAATCAAAGCAGAGAGTATCCCAAACACCCCGAGTGGCTCTTGCCTTGCAGAGAGGCGCAGTTTAATGCAAGGCCTTGGTACGGGGTGGTGCTCAGAGTTTGGGCCCATCCGTGTTTCACGTGCAGGACTCACTGCTTTTCTTCAGGTTTTTCTGAAATACAGGTATTTTTTTCCAAGAGAGGTAAATTAGAAACTAATGTTGCTCAGTTAATCTAGGTGACTAATCATGGATTCTTGCCAGAGAAAGCATGAATGTAATTCAGTAAAGGAAGTGTGAAATAATGTTTATGAAAATGGGTGAACTCCAAAATCTACTGATGTTAATTTAACCATAGGCTTTGGAGGAGACAAATAATTTTTAAACTCAATTATCGGAGGGTGATAGCGTCAGGTGTATTTTAGTGGGAGGAAAAAGACTGCTTTGTTGGCTCAGCAGTGAAGGTGAGTATCTCCGGAATATAAAAGTATAGTTTGGCTGGAGTTTGGCAGGAGCATGGACAAAGCGTGAGTGAGGAATGAGTGATGGAAGCACAGCAAATAACGAGGGTGAATGCTGCCATTTATAAAGGAGTGTGCTTGCATAAATGTTAATGGATTTAAAGGAGATTCATCTCACTGCAGTACAGTGGAGACTGTAATGAATTTGCATCCAGCAAAGTCACCTCTGAGAGAGAAAATGTTGGAAGAGGAAGGGGCGTAAGAAGCAGAGAGCATCAGAGGGGTCATTATTCTGATGTGAAGACAGCTATGGCTCTGCTGTGCTCCATTCAATTAGCAGATAGACATTTTAGAGTCACAGGGTTAAGCTACTTTAGAGGACACATGGAAGCATGAGGAGAAAACGGTGAATGCCATGTAGTTCTTGAATATTCTGTGGCTTGCTGACAGAGAGAGATGCTGTGCTTCATGGAATGATGAATGAGTGGAAAAGCACAGCTATGATCAGAAGAGATTACTTGCCTCTTGGAGCCTTCAGTTTCTTTGACCAGCCAAGCACTGCTACTGGTATTCATCTGCACAGCTCCACTGAAATCCCTCGTGTTGCACTGATTTGCCCCAGCTGGAGATTGCCCCATCAGTTCCTCTCTGCATGAAATGGAAGCAGAAAGTGCTGCAGCCACTGCTGTCATGATATGTGCTGCACATTTGATCTGTTGTTGTAGCACAGTCAGACATACTGACCTGCTTACAAGGTTGTCTGCTGCATACAGTCTTGCCAGTAAGCAAAATAGCATGTCAGTTCATCATAACTTAATGGTAGTGACTGATAAACCATTTTAGGTATAATGTTCTGTGCTCTTGAGGTGGTGAACCTCACATGGAAATGTCAGGAAGGTTAGAGGCTGGCAAAATTGTATGGGTCTTAAAGTGGAGGACTGCAGCAGACAACCTCAGCAAAAACTTATTGGTGTTTTGCTAATCACATCAGTCCATCATCAGTTCTAGACTGATTTATGTGGACAGATGCAAGCTTGTTTACTGTACTCTTTCCTTAAACAGCTGCAAGATGGGAACTGATAAATGCAATTCTGTTTTGCCCAACCCCATCAACGATGTCACATAGGTAGTGGAGACAGAGAACATATGAACTAATCTCAAAATAATAAGCTGCATCTTAAAACAGCAAAGGAAAGTTAGTCTCAGTGATGGAAATAGAAATTTCCAGGCTAATTTTCTGAGCTCTTCTGCTGTGCTCTTGTAAAACCCCTGCTGTGAACAATTTTTAACATTCTTGATTTTGATGTTTGCAGGTTGTTCTCCATCCCACTCCCAACAGCCCAAAGCAGTCAGAGTGGCACAAAATGACAGTTTCCAAAAACTGCCCAGATCAAGACCTGAAGATCAAGCTTGCTGTACGAATGGATAAGCCCCAAAACATGAAGCACTCTGGGTAAGTGTCATTATCTGAACTCCATTTGTTTTGGATGAGCATTACAACATTCCTCTTTCTTAAGATTCTGAAAGTGAATCTTTTCCTCAAGTTCACAGGAGATCAAAAGAAATTTAATTATAGAAATGGCATTAGTTTAGTCATTTATAAAGCACTTTCCGTATTCTTAGCATAGATACGCATTCTTAATGTATATCAGCCAAACAATTTAAATTTTAAACAGTATTCCCTGGGAAATTGCTAGATTGTTTTCTTCCTGTAAGGAAATAAGAAGAGAACTTGCCTAACTCACTTGCTGGTAGCTTGTTATAATTTCCTAAGTTAATCTGTGTTTCACCGTGTTGACTTCTCACAACCTGAAAAACAGTGCACCTTCTGCTTGAAATAAACTCCAATGTGATCATCATTATTTATACAGAGATGCACAGTACAACTAAGCAGCAGTTGCCTGGGGGAAGGCAAGAGAGTGTAAGTAGGACTAACAAAGTGGGGTGTTAAAAGGGAAATCTCTCCCTGCCACATGTCAGTATCAGAGGATTTGGGGCCAAGAGGATCCCCATCTTCCTCCCCAGGCTTCCTCGTGTCCCACACAGGGACAGAAGAAGCTGTGACATTGCAGGGCAGAAAGGAATTCTTTTAATTTGAGATTATATAATTCCTGTGCACTGTAACATGAGCTGAGCTGGCCAAAAGGAAATCATTCCTATCTTTTCCTTGAGCCCAGAAGCAGACACTGATACATGCTTTTCACCAGTAATGCAATTACAAATCAGATCATCTTTGGGAAGATCTAGCTAGTGTCATTGGCAAGGCTTTCCTCTCTTTGTTCTTCAGAGCTGAGGATGCGATAAAAAGTAGAAATTATCTAGGAAAATCACTGCTTTGATTAACTCTTTATCCAGTATCATTTTGGGGCTATAAAAGTAACTTTGCTTCATTTTTATTTTCATAATGTTTTGTTAGGTTGAATCCATTAGATGGATTAAATCACACATCTTTCTTTTAATTCTTTTTCCTCGTCCTCCTGTCTTCTCTGTTAATGAGATCAGAGCCAATAGCCAGATGTGAAGTTTAATTTTTCCACTGTGAACACAAGCACCAAAAGCAAAAAAAGAACAGTTCTGTCATGCTCGTTTCCTTGATCAGGTCTGATGGCAACAGGGCTGAGCAGTCCTGGCTTTTCTCGTGCTCTTTACAACTAACATTTGATATACAAGATGGTGCTGGAAAGAACGTGATGTGTAATATTAGCTTGCTATCATAACAGAGGTTGTCTTTCTGCTCGTTTTAGTGGCAGCAGCAAACAGGACAATTATGTCCCTGTTCTTGAGCTCAGAGCCCACTCAGTGCCCACATTAGCACAGTACTTGGAATTTTGTGGCTTGAACATTCACCGTGTACATACGTTGAATCTTTTCTAGCATAAAAAACCACCAGCATAACCAAAAAGGAATTGTTTTTCTATTTATAGAGCCAGAACCAAAGTAATTATAACGATACGTAAAACGCATTAGCGCTGAACAATGTCTTTGTAATTACTCCTAGTCTGGTGCTGCTGCTATTTTTGCCAGTGTTTGTATTACAGTGTTACAGCAGCTGCTTCATCACAGAGATTAAATGCTGATTTTGACATTAATTTTAAAAGTTAATTCTTCCTTTGTAGGATGCAGTAAATTCACTCCTTCTTAGAAATTATTCCATTTGCTCGTAGCCAAGCGATTTCAAGGAATTCATCTTCAGCTGTTCAGCAAAGTGACCTGGTTTAGTCAGTCCAGTGTATAGTGGGGTCCCCGGCACTGCCTTTGATGCAGTAAGGTGCCCTCTCATTGACACTTCCCCTCAGCCAAATGGTTTTGTGAAGGCTTAAAGCAACACTTAGGGTTTCTTTCTCTTAATTCTGCCATTGCAAATGTATTCACCCATCTGACCACATAGCAGCTATTCACTGGCATTAAAGGGCTTCTAGATTCTGAGCAAGTTGTAAAAAACAAAAAGGAAGAGGGGAATAATACTGTGTAACATTGAGACTCTGGGAGCTTTTTGTGTCTCTTTCTTTACAGGTTATTCGTTCAGGCTAGAAATAATCACATTCAGTAATGCTGCCAAACTTGAGAGTCTTGTAATTACTCCTTCTTCTGCATTAACTTCGGTTTCTAGCTGTGAAGAAAAGATACTGTAAACAACAGCTTGTCATTTGTGTACTGAATTCACTTATTCTTTTCTCCTAGATATTTATGGGCCATTGGTAAAAATGTTTGGAAGAGA
Source organism: Numida meleagris (assembly GCF_002078875.1). Taxonomy (NCBI): domain Eukaryota; kingdom Metazoa; phylum Chordata; class Aves; order Galliformes; family Numididae; genus Numida; species Numida meleagris. The sequence goes on along the minus strand of NC_034419.1, from coordinate 13,216,991 downwards.
TGGAAGAAAAGATTCTTTGTCCTGGTGCAGGTAACAGATTTACCTAGAAGTGACCTTAAATTACAACATGAAGTACTTGTTCTGACCTTTTACAGTGCTGTGTAACTGCTGCAAAACTGTGGTTCTGCATAGGTTCTTTGTTAAATCATGGTTCTTTTTTTTTCTAACTGGGGACATCTTCTCAGGGACAGCCCAGCTGCAAATCCCTAGCTAGGAGTTCTGTGATGCAACTGAATGCTTGGTGTAATGAAGAATTTTAGTGAGGAATTTAGTGAGATGGGAAGGTAGTTTGTGTTGGCTTTAGGTACTTGAGTGCAAATTCTCCCTTTTCAGCCTCCAGGTAAAGTTTCAAGGCTCTTGGAATCTACAGAATTTTCGTCATTGGCTGCATCAGAGTCAGTATTTCATTTCTGATGCTTTTCTCATCTTCAAATTCATTGCTCATTCTCGTTCTTTTTTCTTTTTCTTCTCCACTTCCTGCCCTCCCAGATTCAGTAGATCTGTATATTATCGGTGAATCATTTCAAGTAAACAGACAGAAGGTGTCCTACACAAGCTAAGAGGATCTGGTCAGTACTTGACATGTTAGATCTTCCCTCGCCTTCCTGATGGCAGCTGGAAGCATGGAACCCAGAGAGGTGTGGGGCCCTGGTTTGGGTGGCTGCTTCTTCACCCCAGCCTGACCAGCACAGCCACAGAGCAGACCGGGGTCCATCTCTCCCTCTCTCCTGCCCAAGTTCCCCAGGCTGTGCTGTCTCCAACTATGAGAGATAAAAAAAATTAGATGGTTGCCTATATCTGTCCAAGCAGTATATTTAGATTTACGTTAAAAATGATGGGTTTAGGCCATTTGTAAGCCATTCTCAGCAACATCTCATTTGCAAATGCACCCTCCATGTAGGGACCAGCCAGGTGGAAGGGGATGCAACCACTGGATGGGGATCTCAAAGAGGCAGAAGAGGCCATGGTTAAGGAAAAGCCTTTGAGGGATTCTGCACAACAACCCTGTTTTTATGCAAGGGTTCAGGGATTGCTTTTCTCTGTGTGTTTTCTTGCTTGTGTTCTGTGCTGAAGTTAAAAGTGCTGTGGCAGTGTGTGATCACCTGTAGAGCAGCTTGTCCTTGAGAGGCAGCTCATTTCTGCAGAATTCTCAGGAGCGTTTTCCTTGTGAGCAGGGGGTCTCCAGGATCCTTTTTCAGAGAGTGCCTGTATTTAACAGGACTATTCCTCTTTCCTAAAATAGCTTCTCCCATACCAAAGTTTATCAGTACTTCTGTGTGCGAGACTCTGCAGGTGTGGCCACTAATCCCCATGTCTCTCTCAGGAGCCTTCATCTGGCCTTTCTGTGGGGTTGCAGTTCTTCCCCTCATTTTCAGTTGCTATATATTTCTCAGCTTGCAGTGGAACTGAAGCGCTCAGTTATTCCATGTTTTCTTCTGTTACTAGGTCTGTATTCGTCAGTTGGCATATGCAAGTAGAATTTGGCCAGAAAAGCAGTTCATTTGAATAAGATGAGCAGACTTTTGCCCCCAGAGAGTCTCTGTAGCCCACCTCAGAAATTCCAGCTGCCGCTGCAGTTCCTCTGTTACGTTACCGTTTGCTCAACATTTGGTGCAATGTAAAGTGTTCTGCCGTACATCAAATATAAACAAGAAACACTCTCTATGCAGTCCCTCAGATGTAGTTTGAGCATATTGAACATGTCAGCAGGCAATAAAGATGGAATAAAAATACTTTGCTGTCCGTATGTTTGTCATTTGCTTTTCATGCAATGCAAAGGATGGGTGCTGATACGAATAGGGACTGGCAGTAAAGGTGTTGATGTCCCGAATGCTCTGAACTCTGCTGAGCACAGACAGGGAGTAGCCCCAGCAGGACAGCGAGCTGGCCTGGCTGCAGGAGGAATGGGCAAGGATCAGGCTGTGTTTTAGGGGCTCAGTCAGCCACACCAGGCTCCTGCTGGCACCAGTGCCAAGAGCCGGAGTCCAAAGCATAAAATCTTTTTGGGATATTGTAGTGTGGTCAGCGTGTGACACTGCTGAGAGGTCAGGGCTGTAAGTTTGGGTGAATAAATATCTTCTTTCTCACCCCTTATCTCTGTCCCTCACCTGTAATGTCTTTTGCTGCACCTATCCCAACTCTTGCAGAGTAACCTCTTCCCCCCAGTCCCAAGTCCTCTCTTGCCCCTCTTTCTCTGTTTCAGATGGAAGCAGCTGGCCCAGCCCCAGTTCCTTCAGTGCTCTGCAGTGGTGTCTGGTACCAGAGGTTAAGAAATTTGTGGTAATAAATACTCAGACTCCTCATAACCATCTAAACAAGGCACAAAGGTGCCAAGCTGCATAGGCAGCACTGTGGAGGAAGGTGTTGATGGCAGTTTGGCTCTTTCCTGTCAGCAATGCCTCACCAGTATGAACGGAGGTTTTGCACATGTATGGAGAAAAAGGAGCTCTACAGGGACTGTTCCCACTGCTACTTGGCTTCTGTAAGCCCTGCAGAGAAGGGGAAAGGAGCAATAACTCTCTTGTAATTTGGGCGGCATAATCCCTCGCACCTTCTGTGTCTGTGAAAGCTGTACAGGAGATGATTTGTTTGGGTGCAGCGGGTGAGAGCGGCTCCTTTGTGCTGCTTCTGTAGTTGGGCCTCACCCCTTCAGCACATGCATTGCTGGGCAGCCCTCATTTTCCCCTTGGTGAGGGTGGGCAACGTGGTGCGGCCTGGGGAGCTCAGGTGCATTTCTTCTGCAGGCCCCCACGTAACACAGGGGAGAGTTTTCTCTTCCGAATGAATCGCAGTCCTCTCTGCACACTGCCCACCCTTCTCGTAGACACCCTTTGAGATGAGCAGCAGAAGAGCAGAATACTGATTAGATGTAAATTACATGGCAGAGACTCGTTACTTGCCTAATTTTAAATCCTGAGATATGCAGCGTGAAAGTGATGGCAGAATATGGCCCTGAGCTTGGATGGAAATGGTCCGCAGCATCACAAGTGAGGAAAATGCTTCGTAAAGGCAGCAGTCATGCCAATGGCAGTGGTAAGAGAAAGCAATGGGATGATTTAGGGCAACGTTCTCTGTGACTGGTTGGGAAAGAAAATGTCTATCCAGCACAGATGTTGTGTTTCATAAGTTGCTATATCAGCTAACTGAGCACAGCATACAAATTTCAGCCACTTTGTCAATTGGACCCTTGATCACGCAAAAGCTGGGATTTTTGGTAGCTGACAGAGCTTGCATTAATTCTTTGCATGGTCTAATGTGCTCCACTGGCAATAACACTGTTGCTGGTTTGGGTGGGCTTGCCAGCTCTGCAATAGGAAATCTCCTCTAATGATTCTTAAGGGCAAGCGAATTAATTACACTGAGATTTCAGTCTGAATCTGTTTTCCTCTTGTCATAACCCCGTTTCTGTGCGCTGGCAGCATATGGGAAGTAACAGTCCATGGTACCTGGATGACATGTCTGCTGAGTAGCTGGAAGCAGTTTTCGTCTGATTGTGTCTGATGGTGTTTGCAGAATGTTGTTGGACGCAGATCAACTCTCTGCAGATTAAAACCAGTTGCAGTGTCTGCGCCTGGATCTATTGTTCTAGTGACAGACTCCCCGCACTCATTATAACTTAGAATAATGGTGACAGCTCCTGCTTTTAGCAAAACTCAGCTGACTTGGGATGAAATGAAATGAAGTGTTCAGTAACTCTGCATAACCAACTGAACTAGGAAATAATTCCACAACATCGCTGTGTACTACACCCGCAGTGCTAGCCTGTGGTCCTCAAATCAAGGAGAATGACCTACAGCTGGTCCCCGCAACCATATTAAGTCATGTTTTTTGTCTGACCCTCACTGGGAACTGGGCGTAAGTGGTGAATGCTGAGAAACCCTTGAGTGTTGGTGATTGATACAGAACGTTTGGGAGCTGCTGGTTAAGCAGCTGCTTGTCTGCTTGCACCTGGATGCTTGTATAGAGGCGAGCTGGTGGCGTGGGCATGGCTTCCCATCACGCAGACCCGCCTGAAGAAAGCACACGTGCTTGGAGGGAGAAGCTAGGACAACTGCTATGTGCAATTGTTTAGGGATGAATGGATGTGCTTAGATGTGAAAACTGGTGTTTTCACATTTGTTTCTTTAAGCTAGATCATTTCCTCTGCTCATTTGTGTCAGTAAAGGGCTCGGGAGGCAACATACAGCTGCAACCAGAGGACAAGAGTCTCCCATCAAAGTGGAAAGCTGTATTATAACTGGCAGTATCTTAGCACAGTTTCTCTCCCTTGGGACAAAATGCATGCTGTTAATCCAGGAAAGGTCCGTTTAAGAATTTAACCCAAGTGGGGCGGTGTTATGTCAACACTGGGAAAGAGGGAAGCGGATGACTGAGCTATGTTGTGCTCAGAGTGCGAGGGACGACAATTAACAGGTTTGAACAGGATTCTCAGGCAAGCTTTGCTGGCCAGAGCAGGAGTATTTGGTGGGAAGACAAGGAGGAAGTCAGTACTGGTTAATACATATCTACTATATTTATTAATTACTCGGGTTTTATAGCTGGTGACAGAATATGGTCAAGTGCCAAGAAAGTCAGATCTAATTTAGCAGCCTGGGAATAGTGAACTTTGGCATTTGTCTCCTGCTGTCTCTTTCCTCTTTTCTCAATTTCTTTGCCTTTCTCTTTTTTCCCCACTTTGTTCCTTCTGTTCTTATGTCTCAAATTATTTTCTAAGCCATTCTCCTTTTTTCATAACGAACCAGCCAGAACAGCCTTGGATTATTTCTCTTCTTTGAGCTTTACTCAGTTTCAGCTTCCTTAGCTGCTCCTTTCCTGGCCCTCGTCTGGTCCCTGGATCAAATCCCAGTTGCTTTGAGAGTTTGTCCCTCATTGGGCAGAGATTTCCCCTCAGTCTTCCTTCAGTTTCCTCTCTATCCATGCTTTTTTCAATTACTCAAACCATTCATCTTGCCCATCCCATCTGCTCGCTCGCTCTCATACTCAGCTATGGTTCAGTGTGAACTCAGCAGGCTGCAAGATTAATTTCTGCTATTAACTGTTTGTCTGGTCTGGCCACTTTGGAGCTTCTGCAGAAGGCAGGCTCTGGAAAGCACAGTATTTTAGAGGACTGTTGAGAGGCTAACTGCAATCTCCACTTGACCCTGCAGTGCTGTTCAGCAGTGAAACGTGGTAGTGTCATATCAAGCCTTTTAGAATCACATTTCATAAGATTTTTCTTTACCACCACTCCTAACGGGAAGGAACCAGATTTTTCTGGTCGGCAGGGCACAGCTTCTTTTCTGACCCCAAGCAGTAAATTGGCACACCACATCTTACACACAAGGTGCTAGCTGGAGTTGTGTTTGTGCAGGCACTCTGCACGGCACCGCTGGCTCCTTTTCCAGAGGACTGTGGTAGCAGTCCTCGCTCGTTGCATGTTGTAGACTGACCCGTAGGTTTCTCTAAGAGGTCTCTTGTACTAATGATGTAAAGCAGCTTCTTCTAAGGAAACCATGTGGATACAAACAAGAGAGCAGTTTGCACTGCCCTTCTCCCAGAATGGCTCCGCTAAATCTTTTGTCCACACTTGCCCATGGCACAGGATTGAAGCTTGATGATATTTAAGGTCCCTTCCAACCTAAGCCATTCTATGGTTCTACAATCTCTCTTCTGTAGTTTTTAATATGAGAAGTATAAGCTTTGAAGTGCCTGTATATGTTTCCATCTTTTATGGTTGTGTTGGTACAGTTGCTTTATTGATAGAGATTAATGATATTTGTTGGGGCCAAAAATGAGGTGAATTATTTGAATGTGAGGAAGAGCTTGACACTCAGACCTCTAGTTCAGGGTCAGAACGGAAGAAACTCTTAACTTCTGAATGGGTTTTACCTGTTTCTTAGAGCTTACAGGATAAAAGGAAAGCATGACTTGTTTCAGTGTTTTCAGTCATATCAACGTAGATTAGCACTGACTCGTTTCAGGAATCGACTTTGTCACGCAGTCCCTGAAGTTCAGGCTGTCTGAGGCAAAGGAACCAAATCCTCGCCATTCAGATGAAATCCCCGTGGTCGTATTGTGAATAAAGCACATTCAGGAGTTTGTCCAGGAGATGGCAGCAATATACTGCTAATCTAACTGAATGAACGCTGCAGGAGTCGTCTGAATATTGTGCTGAGGGGCACTAGGTTATTTTTAGATTTCTTCGTGTTAATCTTTTTAATTTTCGTGTTGCTGGTATGACGGTACACATTCAAAGTTCATAGCATATAATATGCACTGGTGTGCTCCTGCTATTGGTCTGTTACTTGTCAATCTTTCCTCGGTGCTGGTAGCTTTAAGGAAGTTGCAAGATGCTTAAAGCATCACTTTCAGCCTTCCTCCCACAAATGTGTTAATGATAGGGTTTATTCTTAGGCGGATGCTGGAGCTGTTCCTGCAGGAAGGCGCGGTGCAGGCAGGCTGGCAGCTAGTGGAGCCCGCAGAGGGCAGCAAGACACCGAGCGCCGGCTGGGGATGCTCAGCCGGGTCCCCTGACTTAAATAAACGGCATTTATTAGTGAAAGGTGCCACTGAAATACATGCTGTTTGTAGATTTGTCACAGAACGGTTTGGAGGCAAAATCCCCCAGCTGCTCGAATGATGCAGAGAGTGCAGCCACTCTCGTGGAACCCGTCTTTCAGGGTCTCTGCTGACTTCCCAAAAATGACGAGCATGATCCATTGCCACCCACCAGAGTTTGAAAGATCCCTCAGAAGTCAAAGTTTCCTCCTGAGGTCAAGAAAACGTCCACACTAATAAAATTACGTAAGGCGTCTGGGATGTGACACAACCTTACCAAAGTCATCTGAAATCATTTGACAGTAAATTTCCCCGTGAGTTCCTAGCCTGGAGCATGGAGAATCCTCTCCTCTCTGGCCGGGCTTCTCGCTGCCCATCCAGATCGTGGCGCGGGGAGCACGCGCGGGGCCTTGATGCGGGCTGATGGCCCCCCAACGGCGATGGGAGAGCCCGGCCGAGCCCCGCAGCTGAGTCGGCTTCCGTCAAGAGCTTGACATTGAATGTATCGTGTCATGCAGATGGTACCTCAGAGGAGTGAGAGCTGCCATTTACAGCACTGATGACAACAACTGCCGAGATCAGTGGGATCTTAAGATTGCTTTAATATGACTGGCACCTAGCAATTTAGCTCACATTGTTTGTGACAGGGTGTCACTCTTGCACTTGTCTGGGGATGAGTGATAGAGTTTTCTAACGCGTGGTTCTTCCTTGTTGGGAGGAAATCAAACCACTGTGTGTATGGGCATGGAGAATGAGGGTATGTTAAGAGAGGGCTTTGAGAATGTGTGGTAAAAGTTCAGCCTCATGAGCAATGATCCCCCGGCACCCCAATCCCTGTCAATATATAAGTGCACAATTTGGATTCGTTGTGGTCGCCCGGTGCCATCTTAACTTTGTGATTTTCTTCAGGTTAGTCAATATACGTTTGCTATGTGCAGCTACCGGGAGAAAAAAGCCGAACCTCAAGAGCTGCTGCAGCTCGACGGATACACTGTGGACTACACCGACCCGCAGCCAGGTACGGCACCGGCCACGTTCTGCGGTGGGTGCTTGTGATGCCAAACAGCCCCTGTCTAGGATGCTCTCCCCCTGCTTGCAGCTGAACTGTGATCAGCATCATTGTAAATATGTTTGTGTTTAGGCTGATCATTAGCTATGCATGACTTTACTATAAATAGATGGAAGGAGTTGAGCAGAGTTTTGCAAGAGGAGAGGAAGACTCATCTTTTCTAGGGAGCTTAAGTGAATTAGATGCTTAACCCTCATCACGCCGTGGATAAATGTCCCTCAGAGGAGATGACAAAAGACATAGTAGGTTTGTGGTCAAGACCTTGCTTCCAGGCTTATTCTGGTGGTGGGAAGATGGGAAAATGGGCACTGAATCAGGGAAGGGATAGAAGCAAGCATCCAACCAGTTCTTGTGCAGGGAGAGCACTGGGTTTGCTGGGGGCACCCAGTGCATCGGGCTGGGAGTGGCCGGGGGGAGTCTTTCATCAGCCTCAAAGTCTTCAGATGTCTGTTGCCATTTTCAAAGCCTGCCTTCCTCTCCTGCTAGGTTTGGAAGGTGGCAGAGCATTCTTCAACGCTGTGAAGGAAGGAGACACGGTGATTTTTGCAAGTGACGATGAGCAGGACCGCATCCTGTGGGTCCAAGCCATGTACCGAGCCACCGGCCAGTCTCACAAACCTGTGCCGCCTACCCAAGTGCAAAAGCTAAATGCTAAAGGAGGAAATGTTCCCCAGCTAGACGCCCCAATCTCTCAATTTTGTAAGTAAATAAGTTCTCCTAGACAGCAGAAGTCTTTGAAGGAAAGATTTTTCTGCACTGATGTAAATCAATATTCACGCACATGTTTCTGACTCCAAAACAAATCTTTTTCATTATCATTAAGCTGCTTTTTACATCAGTGGAACCAGAACCACTTAACCTGTCTGTTTAACACAACCAAGCCCGAGAAACCAAATTCCTTGGGGAAATTGTCAGTGAGTGTTTGAAAGTGCAATACTTGATGGAGAAGAGACTGGGATCTGAGAGCCCGCAACCCATCTTGCTTTCTGCACACACCCGTCTTACCCCCGCACAATAAACTGCAGACCCGGATCAGAGCAATTCATTAGTGCCATTAGCTGTCTGTCAAATGTATCATGTGCTCAGAACTACAGGTGCAAATCTCGCAAGTATGAAATGCACACACAAAAAGAGGTCTCCTGTTGAATATTCAACTGTAGGAAAACATATGGTATTTTTAACAGGTTGCTTTGCAGGCCAGTTAGATGTGAATTTAAAGCAATCATCTTTTAAGTTGTAGCTGTGCAGTGTGTCCTGTGCCGTTATACCCAATTCAGTTAACTTGAAATTTAGAGCAATTTCTTTTGTCTTCCAAATGACATTTTGTTATAAACCAGACAAATCTCTCCTCGCTCATTTTTCTGGAGGGTACCCCAGTAGTGTCTCTCGAATCCCTTTGTTGTGTAACATGCAGCACTTCTTGCTCATTTCAGCAAAACAAGTAAAATAAGAAAAAGTAGTAAATATTATCAAATTCACCCAATTACAGCAGATTTTAGCAGTTAAAATTGTAAAGCTGTGAAGATTTTGAATTCTTCATTATAAGCGACTCAGAAAATCTACCCTCTCCTTAGCAGTTTGGGCATCTTTTATATCATTTTATCTTCATGTCAGTATTTATAAAAAATAACAGTGCGAGATATACATCTCAATTATTCGTTTTACAGCAGAAAACCGCTGCTTGCCTTTTTGTGTGTGTGTCCCCTCCACATGCCTGCATATTTTGGACTCCCTGCTGCCTTGTATTGGTGCTGCTGTGAATGAGGACGTAGCATGATGCAGCTTGGTAAACATAGGCAGTGTGTTCATCTCAGCGCCCCTCATTCCTTTCAGCCCACTCATGTAATTGATTTGGGGGGCAAAAGGTTTAAAGGACTGGGATTGAGAAGGAGGAACACCTCTCAGAATGCTGAGATGGGAGGTAGGAGTTGGCCTCCTCCAAGTGGGTTGCATTTACCTCTACCTAGAACATTTAGTCAAGAAGTTCTTGGGGAGGGAGAAGAGATGCTCAGGGCCATGAGCCTTTGGGTGCATTGTCCCCATTCACAGCCACGTGAGGAAAGGCAAACCCTGCTTGGGTTCCTGGGAGATCTCACCCCTGGACCTGCAGGATCTGACCTTGGCTTCTCTCACTTGTACCAGCTCCGAATCCAGTTCATTCAGGCTCTCCTGTGCTGTGTTGTGCTGCATTATGCCAAGGCATAGAAGGCTGTCAGCTCCTCACTGCAGTGATAACTTGCTTCTTTAGCATCCTCCGTGCTGGGCATATACTTCCTTTGCTCCTCAGTATTCCTTCCTCCTCCTGCCTTGGACCTGGATCACTTTCCAACCTTTTTGTACATAGGGTCTTCACCCTTCAGGAGGAAGAAGGAAGCACACCACAGAAGCCCTTCATCTCAAGAGCAAGATCTGCTCAGTTCTCATATTTTAATGTTTGTACGCAGCAGTGCTCATTGGAATAGTCAATGGGTGCTGCAGTTTAATAATGAGAGGCAGAAGTGAATCATGCATGCTGCACATGATGGCTTATCACGAGTCTTAAATACACAAATACATATCTCAGCTCCTTCAGTCTTTAAATTCAATCGTATCAAGTACTGCATTTTTAAAAGGGTCTTGGTTTGTTATCGGTTGGTTTTGGTTTGTTTGTTTTTTATTTTTGGCCTGCAGAAAGGTAAGGACATTTGCGAGACATTTTATTCTTGTACATTTATCTTTATACCTGTCGTGTTTTTGTGCTTATTATGGCTATGGTAAATGAAAGATTTGCAAAGAAGTCAATGTTAAGGAGTTTGATGAGTAACTGTTGTTGTAGCATTCATGTTGTAGCAGTCCGAAATGGCACATGCACATGCATGCACATGCAGAGAAAATCCAGCCCTCCGCTCCTGTGCTGGAGCTGTCTGTTAAGCTGAAACCTGGGAAGAACACATTTTGCTGTTGGGAAAACTTGGGAGCAATAGTGAATTCATTTGGTTCCTGCCTCATTTAAGTGAGTAAATACAAAGTCAGAGCACTACTTAAATTCTCATCCGCCATTCGATAGCAGCACTTGACTTGGAAGCAAACAGACAGCTCCAAACAAGGGTGGAATATGTTTTATTTGCATTTTAAGTACTGAAAAAATAGATCCTGCTATTCATTAATTTTTGTGTGACTCTGCAGTCCCTTTTATGCGGGTGAACAATGCCCGTTAGACTGAGAAGTTTTGCTTTTTTTTATTTTGCTATAATTTGAAAGAAAAAAATCCATTACCGCAAAGCTTTTCTCCAGTAGCTGCATTACAAAAGAAAGAAAACAAAACTGTTCTTGTTTAATGTTGAAATCATGCACAGTATTATAGTCAATAATGCTGCCAATACATATTATACCGTTTGGTAATATTTAAGCTTCATAAAAGTGGTCACTTGTCTGAAAGCACCAATCTTTGTTCGTTCTGTGTTAGTGATGCATTGAACAAAATTCCCAAACATGCTCGATGTTCATTTTTTTTTTTCAGACCCCTTTTCTTTTCAACATGAAAGATTGGTCAGTAATTGTCTTACATATCACTTGTGCTTATATTTCATTTTTAATGTCTGTTTATATTTAATGACTGTTAATCATGCCATATACAAAGAGTTGGTTGTTTTGAGAATTTGTAATGATTTGTTCCCCCATGATCCGTAGCTAGGTTTGTTGAGCTTCATAAGAAATTTTCAGCTGTAAGTGTTTTTTTGGTTGGTTTGGTTTTCTTTAAGTTTCTTTTTCATTCTTTGCTTGAACCCAAATATTTAGCTGCTAGGTTAGGGCTCCTGTCTGCTTTCCTGAGCCTTGTTGCTAGTCTTTATGTTATTCTGGTTTGTTCCTTCTTACCCTGCTAACTTCTAGCTGGACTCAAGGGTAAGTGCTTCCCTGTAGCTAGCACAGCTCAGATAATCAGACTAGATTATCTGACGTATGCAATGTGCTTTTTTTTCTCTTAAATCTTTCTCATGTTTAGATTTTGTAGTACAAACTTTCCATGTTATTTTCCTGAATTTAGGTTTGAAATGTAAGTTTCCATACTGAAATTAGGATGCATGTGATGTTTGCATAATTGCCTTCTCTCCCTGGCTTTCACATTGGCATCAAGTGATCCTCTTAGTAAAGCCAATCATTAACATCTCTATTTTTTCATTCCAAGATGTAAATATTAATTAACATCACAATAAAACTGTAAATAATACCTTCTTTTGTTTCATGGAATTTACATCTAGTTGACTGCTTACTGCCTGAAAACAGATCATTTTGCACTCTGACAATATCCTTTCTTTCCGTTCCGATGCCGAGCTTGGTGCAGCGCACCAGCGTGCGGGGCTAACCACGGACTGCTCAGAGCCTAGAAAGGTAGGGCAGGAGCCTGGCAAGCTCTAGATGAGGTGCAGGACTCCAAGGAGCCAAAACCCACCCCTCCACCGCCACGCACGAGCCGGAATCCTCCAGGTTTAGTAGTTCCCTCCCACGCCAACACAGCAGGGGATTATTTTGGCGAGGACCCCAACCCACTCTGACTTAATCGTGTCAGACGCAGAGGGGCTGCTGCTTTTTCTAAATTGTCATAACCAAATATGTTAGTGGGGGTCTCAGCCACCAAGCAGTGCTGAAGGATAAGCCAGGGGAATTGTTAATTTGTCCTCAGTCGCTACCTTTTCCGACTGCAACACCTGCTCTGAAAAAGATAAAAGCACAAAGTTGTGCTGTAAAAGAGCTTCTCCTTAGCCTTTGTTCAAGCTTAAGTACGCACTGTACAAATCCTTTACTGGTGCCAAAAGCTTGCTTCTCTAATACCTGGTGAGTGCCTGCTTTCCTTAGGAGGGAATAGCATCAGTGGGTCATGAGAGCTGGCAAATATGTATCCAGAGTATCTGAATGCAATTATGAGAAGGAACAGGCGGTGTCATCCCTCCTGGCCATCCAACAAGACTCCTTTTTTTCTCCTCTCTCCTTTTGTTTCTTTTTCTTCTTCTTTTCTGTGTGTGAGTATGTGCGTGTGTGTTAACTATACCCCTGGGTAGCAGGCAGAATTCCTTCTCAGCAGACACTTTCTTTTTTCTTTCTTTTTTCTTTTCTAAACGTTTGGATTTCCAAAGAGGATTCTTACCAGACTTATCGCAAAAAGTTCAATTTGACGGAAATACAGATTTTTGCCACTTTGAAAGAAAGAAAGAAAGAGTGAATGAATGAATGAACTTGGGTCTGGCAACATTACATGTATTTGCACTACAATGCATTGCTATCCTATTAGATTATTTTATTAGTTTTCGTGCTTTAATTGCTTTATTTTTGTTAGATAGATAGAGATTTCATGAGAACGCTGCTGTGTCTTCTGTATTGTCAACTTGCAGATGCTTCATTGCAGGAATGCAGAATTAAAATGTTAATTCAGTTCTCACATAACTTGCATGAATTTAAAAACAGCCTGTAAATCACTTTTACGTGCTTTAAGAAGCATGAGGCTCTAACTGATAAAAAATAAATTCACAGGGCTCCGCAGCCATCCAATTCAAAATCTTTTTAAATAGTTATAAAAACGCTGTGAAACATTGTTTTGTATTATAAATAGCTCCTCTAAAAATGTGTTTTTAACTTAGCGCACCAGGAATTATGTCAGTGCATAGTACAAATTCCCGTTCACTTAACTACCAAGCGTCAGGTAACTCAGATTTCAATTCAGCGCACAGTGTGTCTGGTGATTTACAGGAACATTCTCAATCGTTTCTTAAAATCGTAACTCGAGCAGGAGGGAATTTGTTTGCAGCGAGATGCCATAAAACAAAAGACTAAACAGCCGATTAAATGCCAAGCTATCTTCTAAGACGGGATAAAATGAGAGGAGGCGGCGAGCTCAGGGCGGCTGCACGCAGCGCAGCGTGCGGGAGCTCTTTGGGAGTGGCCGTGCCGTGGTGCTGCCGAGAGGGGACGGGTAAGTCACCGGCCTCACTGCCAGCAGCTGGCTCTTCACCAGCACCCGGCTGTTTTTAAGCCCAGCATGTGGGTTATCCTCCCGAAAAAAAACGATATTGGCTGAGGAAGCCCCTTGCTCCGCTTGGTGCGTCCATCCCACGTTGCAGCCCACGCTCTGGCAGCTCATGGGAGCACCTCTTTGCTCTTGAGCCCCCGAGCCCGAAGAACTTCTCCCACTTGCCCGACTGTGCCAGTGAAGACTTTTCCAGACATATCTGTAAATGAATAGCTGCCATCAATCATTGTCATTCCTTTATTTCATGTCTCCTGATGAGGTTGACTAGTGTCATTGTTTGTTACTGTCCAAACCACATCTTCATTCTTGTAATGTCAAGCAGATATGACAAGCACACATTTTCCAGATGAGTAAGATACAAAGTCACCTTTTAATTTACAGTTCTTTGGTTACTTGTTGTTTTTTTTTTTTGTTTTTTTTTTTTGCTGTTGTCATTTTTTTTAACCAACAAACGTGTCTTAAATTTACTGGATTTTTAAGTTGGCTTTGGTACTAAAAGTCATTCATTAATGAAAAGAAAGAAATCTGGAGTAAAAAATTCTTACAATAAAATGGCTACCTCCAGCCTTTTATAACAAGAATTCTTTTATGGAGCTTGTCCCCCGTTATTAACTTCACCACTCTCAGAGTAAAATCTGCCAAAATTATCACTGCAGCCAAAGAAATGCAGAGGGCAGTGAAATACGTTAAAAAAAAAAAAAGCCAAGGATGAGAGATTTGACTATTTTGTCTCTTCCTTTTTAAACAACGGTTAGATAAAGAGGAAGAGAGCCCTCGCAGGACAAAATGGTGGGACAGTCCTTTGTTTTTCATTATTGCTGTTGTTTAAATCTTTGTGTTCCCGGCGCTGGCAAATCCCGGCGGCTCTGATTTCAAACGCTTGCACAGAGTGTGTGTTTGGCAGAGGGCTAGTTAATGGACTCAGTGTAAGATGCAAACTGGATAAAGATGGACAACATGAAAAAGGCAGTAGTTAAGAGGAGACAATAATGTAAGCTCCCAAGTGTAACACAAAAGCCAGGGTTCGTAGTTTGGAGGAAGAAAGGTTTGTGGAGGCTGTGCTGCCAATTTACCTCTCCTCGCAGCCTCCCTTCTGAGACCACCATCGAACACCTTTCAGCTGCACTTGTGTGCAGCTTGTCTAAATATGTAAGATAACTTCTGTGGGCCCGCAGCAGCATTTTGTCTGGGACCCGAACAAAGGAGCACCAGCTAGCTTGGCACAGCACCTTGGAAAGGGATTGTAAGTTACTGGAGCATCATATAACTTTCTTTCTTTGGTTTCTCCTTTCTTTTTGATTGGAATAACAGAGTAGGGTCAAAAAAGCAGCTGTATTTGAGTGAAACAATTAATTTAAAGTACTTACAAATTAGCTGTACAGTTTGGGTACAAATATTAGCCATTCCCATTTTGTTAAAAATCTCATTTAAACTGTGCAAGGCATTTTGAGCAAGGGTGGATTGTATATGGAACTTTATAGGCAGATTTTGACATTATTTTAAATCATAGTTCAGCTCTGTGGAGTGGAGGAACAATATATTTAGATCTCTCCCAGTCTTTTTCTATTGTCTAGAGATTTAATGCTTTCAGTAAAGTTTGATTCCTAAATTTCATTTCAAATTGAGTCCCCTGGAGAAATCAAAATGAAAAACAAATTGCAGATTGCACATTTATTTTCTAATAATTAAATGAAACTGAGTTTAGAGTACGACTGTCCTTTGAAACCTGCTCCTGGATATTCTTAAGACTTCTAAACCTCTAGAGCAGTACAGATGGGATTCATTAAAATATGAACTCCATGTGTGTCGGATCATCTTCCAGACATCTCCTGTTCCACCACACCTGCTGCAGCCCCGAGGTGGATGCACACCCAGCCCAGCACCAGGGCATTTGGGTGTGGGACCTGAAGCACTGGGCTGGTGCATAGGGAGCTGCTCATCTTCCTTTCCATGTCAGAGAACCACGCTTTGAATCAACGACTGAGCAGAAGTCACGCTCATGCTTCCTTGCAGTGCATCTTGATCATGTAAGCTCATGCAATGCCATGCTCAGTTTGTCCCTCTCCAGTGGCTGTTCTGAGCTGGGGAGGTTTGAGGGAATGGGCTGTCTGGTAGGTGCCCAACACAGTAATGAGCACAAGTAGAATTGATAAGCACAAGTACAATTCCCCCTGAGCATGGATGGTCATGATCCATTCAAGTGCCATGCCAGTTCTCGGCAACTGCCAAGAAATTGCTCAGAGAACACGAAGTGGTGGAAATTTGATTAGTTTGGAGTAAAAAAATTCATTTCCAACGCGCTTTCTCGCACATCTGCTCGGGAAAGTTCACCAGCTAAAGGGCTAGAGGACTCTTCACATTTCCAGCTGATTTACTCAAATCTCAGAGCCTTGCTTGCAGAGCAAGAGGATTGACAGTGTATCAGGGCTCCTAATTGAAAAGTAATAAAATCTCTGAGTGAAGCTGGCAAATTAAGGCCTCCAGCCAATTTGTCAGCTTGCAGTCAACTCTGAGGAACCCGGGAGAGCAACAATCCATTAAAAATAGTCTGATAGTATCTGCTAGAGCATTTTGTGGGTGCTAGGGATAGGTGAAAACCAGTACATGGGGGAACTCTTTGGGATTGAGGTCTGTCAGACAGATCTTGGCCCAGAGGGACAGATGATGGGGCTGAAAGCCGGAGACTGGCTTTGCCATAGTGGTGATGCTCTGATCAAAGAGGTTGTCCCCATCCCCAGAGCCAGCCCTGGTGCTGCCACCTCAGTGCTGCTTCCTCTGTCCCTGCACTGAATGCACAGAGCTGCCGGGAGGCAGAGAGAGGACTTGGGAGCAGGGAGAGGCTAAGGGAAGGCAGGCAGGAGTCAGTGCATGAGATGGAATAGAGCAAGGGACCAGCAAAAAGCATAGAACTGGCTGTAAAAAAAAAATTTAAAAAATTGAAATCAGCATTTATTCAGCGGGGTTTTAGTGAGGAAAATTGCCAGCTACTGCTGAATTAAGTATTGCTAGCAGCTAATTGAAATGTTACATGTTTTAATTTGTCTGATTTCCTTCCAGTGGGTGATGTTATTTATATAGTTTGTATATAGCTAACGACAGACTATACAGAAAATGCAAAGATTGCTTCCAATGATCAGCGATATCTGAGAGCACAGACATGAGCGAGGCAGTTAGGAATGCATGCCATCCTTCACAGATTAATATAAATAGTTAAATAAAACATACATAAAAGATTACAATCTCATTATCATTTAAAGCTCCTTTTATTTTATTTTTTTCTTTTTAATTAAGGATTTTTGTTTCTTCTGGTAAAGAGCAATTTTGTTTTGAAACAAATACAGTTACCTTATAGTACTACTGCGGAAAACTGCATTTTTGTGTCCTTTCAGCCACATTGTTTCAAGGCCACCCAGTTCCCTTAGGAGGCTATAAACAGGGGACGGATTTAAATCCCATTCTATTTGTCGAGGATTTGGCAAGAACCCATATAGTAGGAAGCTGAGCACAGACAAAACCGAGTGAAAGGTGTCTTTTAATTCCCCGGTCACTGGTAGAACAAAGGCTGCTCCCAGCGGGGTCCCGGCTGGCCGCACCCAGGCTGGATCAGTGGCTTCATTTCCACCGGTGAATTCGGTGTACTTTTAGTTAACCACGTTGAGTTTCATTAATTAGCCCCTAGGAGTTAGTGCCCATAAACGTCACCAAAGTGGTGAAGTGTGAGTACGGTGAGACTGTTAATTCACCCAAAAATGGCAGCTCGGAATCCGAGCAGAGGGAATTCTGTCCCTGTCAGGATGACTGGCAGCTCCAGCACACTATCAGGTTACTTTCTCAGTGCTAACAAACTACACATCAGTCTAACTTATTAGCAATGTTTAAAAGAGCATCTTTTTATTTCTTTGAGGTAGCATTTAAAGTTGCCATTAGCAAAAATTGCCATGGGGAGACAAACGTTGGCATTTGAATAAAGAGCAACGTAACTGGTTGGATACCTAGAAAACCTAGTAAATGTAGAGAAAAATGCTACAGCTATAATTTCATTAGAATGGCAGAATCTATTATGATTAACCACAACTAACTAAATAGGAGCTAATTTACTTATCTGAGGCAAAACGCTGTTAATTCGTAACCTATTGTAAGATACAGAGTAAGTTATTGAGTTTATGTTCTGTTTTTAAGTACAGAATAAATGCACTATAATGAGCCATTGACAGGATGTTAACTCTAAAATTTTTTGCCTAAATGCAATAAGATTGTCCATAAATGATGCAAGTTGACAATGGGAGGTGAAGAGTGTACTGTGTAGCCTGCAAAGAGAAAAGTTAATGGCAATGTAGGGAAGAGGAGATATTTAGCTTTCATGCTTCATACTGTATATTTTTCTGTTGTTTTTGTCAACTAAAATATGTTATATCTCTCTAAATGGTGTCTTTCTCTATATGTATAAATGAACAGATGCAGATAGAGCTCAAAAGCATGGCATGGATGAATTTATCTCTTCCAATCCCTGTAACTTTGACCACGCTTCACTCTTTGAGATGGTTCAGCGCCTCACTTTGGACCACAGACTTAATGATTCCTATTCTTGTCTGGCAAGTATATTCTTTGGTCTCTAGTGATATAAACACCAAGCAGCAAAATCAAAGCTAGTGCAACTGGGGGCTAATCCCCCTGTTGCTGGAAGATTGACTTCTGTTTGCACCAGGTTTGAATTTGGGCCAGAGGTATTTTCTTTTGAGAGGCTACCTCCAGTGAACTGACTGCTGTTCTTCTCCAGTAGCACTGTCTTTATCATTTCTGTTTGCAATGTTTAAAATGTTTCTTCCTGCAAAGACAAACTCCTGTGTGGGGATGTGCAGTAGAGAGCAGAAGCAGTGTTTTGCAGCCTCCCACACTGCCTTCCAGAGTGTTATGGATGAAAGAACATGGGAAGGATGACGGTCTGGTACCACCTCCCATGTCAATGGAGTCACACCAGGAATAACTGTTGCCCAGCTCTGTGTGTCGGTATGAGCAGGGATCCCAAGCAGGTAACAGGTGGGACTAGATGGAAAGCTGCAGGGATCCTGCAGTCAACCCTTGCTCATTTAGTTGCATGTCCATTATGTTTGTCTCATTAGCAAAGATTGCAGCTCTCAGGCCACTGCTGCATAACATCATCTGTAAGGCAGTGGCACTGAGATGCTCCATGACAGCTTATAATCTTTGGCTGAAGTGCAGTGCTTTGTGGCTCTTAGTGAGAGTTTACATGACAAATAACCTTTACCAATACAACATGAACAATGAATTTCTAGTGGTTTTGGTGAGGGGGTTGAAGAGGCTCTTAGTTTTTGAGGAAACAACAGAATGAAGCCTCTTTGGAGGGTCTGGTTGAGGCCTGAGATGCAGGACCTGTCCTGAAAGGTGTGAGACAGACCCTGACCTGCTGCTGTCCTCATGCTGCACGCAAGTCTCCACACTGGGGTTTCATCGCTGGCTTCTCCCTCAGAAGAACCACCCTGATAGTCGCTACCTTTTGCCAGCTGTGCAGCCCGTGGATCTGGCACTGCTGAGTGGCTTTCTTTTAAAAACAACAAAGAGGGAACACAGCTGAACAGCTGCCAGCAGGTGTATCTGGATCAAATCCTGTCCTCCAAGTGCTCCGCCACCGTGGTGCTTCTCTCATCTGCTCAGCTCCCAGCACCACACACACTGGTTGATCTCAAGAAGACTTAGATCCGTGAAATGCCATTAGGAGTAGTGAGTTATCGCCTTCCTAGTGAGAGGCAGGGCTAGGAGTAAGGATAGGTTGTGGACGTCCCTTGAGGTAAGGACGGGAAGGGGGAAGGCTCCGGATACCCAAGTGGTGTGAGTACATTTGGTGGGAGAACTGTCTGACCTGCAGCGGGTTTCTCACCAGCTCCATCAAGATCTTTGCTACAACAGGCAGTAGGTTTGGCATGCAGCTTCTGCTCCCCACGCATGGCTGGCTTTAGGAAGACCATTCCCATCCATGCATGTCTGACAGGTTGGCTTGCAGCTGGTTTGTCTCTGTGCAGCCTCGGGCCCAGTGAGGAAGCTGTGGCCTTTTAATTATATTCATGGCTTAAGGATAGTCACAGGGCCATCACTGAAAATTATTAATAATGTTTCTCTTCAAGACGCCTACCAGTTGTACATCTGTTTGTTATCAAGATGTTTAGGTCTCTTGGTAGAAGCTACTGGAATGATGGAACCTCCCTCAGCACCAAGACTTGTGCCTCTTCAGAGCAGAGCATCACCACCAGTTAACCATCTTCTTTCAAATCACCCATTACAGAGTGTTATGAAGAAGAGAATAATGGGCTGTGTTCACCTACACGTGGATTTCATGTTTCTTTATTTTAATGTGATTTTGACCTGATTGTGGAGTTAAATCATTCTGGCCTCAGAATTTGAGTTCAACCACAAGGAGCTCCCATTGCTTTTGAGGTGTTTGTGGGAATTTGATGATTCCATTGTGCTGGCTTGCCTGTAGGAGCTGTGAGCCTGTGGTAAGCCTGTTCTATCTGCTCTTTGTGCTGCTGGGCAATTGTTCTTCCTACAGGATGTTCATGTGCAAGTCCCAAAGAGTTTTGCCTTGTTCTGCATCTTATTTTCCAATGTGAACATGGAGGTACCAGGGAAGACTTACCCAGACACAGTGGCTCACCCTGACACAGCGAATAGCTCAGCTTTGCCTCCCTTCCATGGAACCAGGTTAAACAATGTTAATGCGAGCCCACTCGCTGGCTGAGCCAGGCATCCCTATGAAAACAAACAGGCTGTCTGACTAATCTCAGCTATGGCAGAAGTGATGTTTGCTGGCAGAGAGCACTGTGCTGGGAAAGGGGAAGAGTGTTGTCGGCATTGCTTACTGAGGCTCTTGCCCATCGTCCACAAGCTGAATGCACAATTGCTTTCACAGCTCTTCTTGGACTTTCTGATAGGAAAAGAGTATGCAGTTCTTCCAGCTTTATTTCAACGCCACACATTTATGGATTTTCATTCCTTTCCTCATGGACACTTGTGCTATTTCTGAGTCAGCACTTCTGCTCTTCCGAAGACTTCCCAACCTACTGCTAGCATTCAGTTCATGCAGCTGGATCCCCACTGGAGCAGTATTTCCTACATTGTGTCAGGATTCATGGAATTCACACTATAACACCCAGCTTCTAGCAAGATGTGGCCTTCCGAAGTGCCCAGCCTAGCAGAGATGATGTGTGAAGATATCAGATGAAAAGGCCCATAAAGCAAGTCTCCAAAATGAAATTATCTGGGTTTTTTTTTTTTCTGTGTGGTAAATAGAAAAAGCAACTAATTGACAAGTGACAATTTTCCCTCGGAAGTCCTGATTTTCACAGAAACTGCACTTTACCATTCGAAAAATTTCCAGTGATTCACCAAACCTGACAGGCCTAGCTCAGAAGCTCCTGCTGCACTCCCCACTGGTGCGAGGGATGCATGGCATGGTCTTGATGCCATTTGGCTTCTCAAGCACAGTCAGCTGATCTCCCTATGCTCTACAGCCTTCTTCCAGTGTCCCCTCTGCCTTTCTCCATGCCACTGAAGACCATCTGGGAGACCGAGCTGAGCTACACCTGGCCGCGTTGGGTGAAACACCCTGTGTGTCGCTACCAGTTGTGTTTGCCAGACTGGCAGGGTGTCAGTTGGTTGTGCCAGGCAAATCTTCATCAACAGCCAGGATCTGTTTGAAGATGTGGGGGATTTGCCTGAATACAGCCTTTCATCAAAGCTTAGGTTTTTTTCTGAGGCTGCGAGGAGAAGCACTTGCTGCCCCTTTGTAGCTCCATTCAGGTTTTTTTTTTTTTTTAATTTCATAACTCTGGCATGCCAGAGGAAACCTTCTGATCTTCCTTGGCTCTGGATCCTCCCATGGCTTCCTTGGGTGTGCTCTCATGAGGTGTCAAGGTATGAGGCTCACTACTGAATCTCTGAACTTCTGCTCTGACTTCCCTATGTTGCTCCAGGGGAGTAATCTTGAGGGTTTGTCCCATCTCTCCTGTCTGATTAAGTACTAGCAGTTCTCAGGCTCTGGTGCAGGGGAGCAGTGCGAAATACACCAGGTCCAGCCTCTTGATTCCTTCACCCCTATCTATGGGCTTGATGCCTGACTCCAGGGAAATTAGTGCCATCCTTCCCATTGATGACAGTGATGCTAAGATTTCACCCTGTAGGAAGGATTGAGTCCTTTCTGTATATCAGGTGAATGTAGCAATTTAAACTGCATTTCTACCCTGGTAATCAAATCCACACATCTATCTATTTCGGAGCAGTTATGGTATTTCTATATTTTTCCCTTATCTAATTGCCAAAGACTTGATAGAAAAGAGGCAAGGTGAAGAGATGGCCCAAGGATGTAACAAACAGGCAACATAAAGAAATCCAGAATCAAGCGCAATACCTCTAGCCAAAAAGCAAACAAAAATATCAGTAAAAAGCAGTGAAAGCAAATATACCCCTCCCAAAAAATAGCCTTCCAGAGTGCCGTCCCATCTGCATTGTTCTGTGTCTTCATTTTGAAATGTGCACTTCCAGTGATCCCAGAATTGTAGCTACTCCCTATATCTATCATTTTCCCCTCATTATTTTAATTCTTTTCTCAATCTGTTTTGGAGTTGGCCCAATAAGGATGAGCAAATCCTTCTCTATGTCTTTGAGCTCTTAATTGATATTTCTTCAACTCTTTTCAAAGCAGCTATTTTGGCATCTAGAAAAGATTTGGTGTCATCTGAGTGGTAGAAAATATATTTTAATCTTTCACAGCAGTGTTGTTTCTAAGATGTAGCATTTGGGGTAACAGATGGGGTGGCAAAGAAGTTGCCTATAGGGGCAGTGCTCTGCCTCAACTACTCTCCCGCCCGCTGCAGGAACTTTTCAATTAAACGATGAAAGATTTTGCAGCTTGATGCATTCCAGAGCTGCGTCTTAGCAATTGTTTAGCACCCAAATTTCCATGTAAATATTGACGGTTTTGCAGCGTTTTGTAAAGCAATCTACAAGAATATTCTCGTTCTCGCTAGCGCCTTCGCTGAACGCAGAGGCACACGTCGGCTGTCCCGGGACGTTCACCGGGCGCTGTGCAGTCCCATTGCAGAGCAGGGTGTCCTCCTTGGGAGCATGGACCTGTGTCACCAAGCCCTTAGGACTGACGGACAACAATTGTTGGAGGTTTCTGGAAGCCCAAAGAAAGCTGAAAGAGCTGTGTTTGCTGCGATGCTGAGGAGCGCTGGCCTGCCAGGTGGTGGGCGAACTCAGCGCGTCTCCAAGGGTACGCAATGAGAACGACACGAAATGTCCTTTTCTGATGCTGTGGATCTGCCTTCCTCCATCTTCAGGACGTTCCTACGTGCCAGATGCAAGAGAAGTCGCTGTTCAGTGTAATCCTCCATGTTCTCCCCAAGATCACTCTTCTCACTCCTGGCCAAACATGCAGTCTCTTCCCCAAAATGAGATTACTGTTTCATGTTGCTTAAATAATCTAATCTTTGTCATCTCTTTAAAGGTGTGAATCTTTTCTTTCTTTCTTTTTTTTTTTTTTTTTTTTTGCTAGGCACTGACATGAACTGGCCTCACTTTTCAGCATTTTAAATGACGTTTCCTGTTAATGGTAGCATAATATCTTTTTGTTAACAGTTGCACTGAGTATTTGCTGTGATAGGTGATGATATGCAGACTGTATTGTTTAAGAGTGACCTCTCTCCTTTTTTCTTAACGTAGCCTTAGGTTTGTATTTCTTTCATTAGAGCAGTTGACCACTACACCTCCAAATCTGATAGCATTTGTATTTAATAACTTATATTTAAAATCAAGTCTCTTTATTTCTAAACAGGGCTGGTTTAGTCCTGGCCAGGTCTTTGTGCTAGATGAGTATTGTGCACGTAATGGAGTGAGAGGCTGTCACAGACATCTCTGCTACCTCAGAGATTTGCTAGAGCGCGCAGAAAACGGAGCTATGATTGACCCCACCTTACTTCACTACAGCTTTGCCTTTTGTGCATCACATGTTCATGGCAACAGGTAAGGAATTATTCTTGGCTAGCAGCTCCCTGCCAGCAAGGGATGACTTTGTCAGATATAGGTTTCCTTGGATTTGTTTTCACGCTGGATGTTTGGCAGCAGCGCTTCTAGTGGCATAGTCGGTTTGTTTGTTTGTTTCATTGCTTGTTTAATGTAAGCAATAAAAATGCACATAGAGGATCCAGAGAAGAAGGTTTGTAACTTTCTTACCCAGACACCTGCTAGATGCAGTTCTAGACAGGATAGAGTACAAGTACACGTGACAGTCGTGGGTTGAATATGATGTAATGGGAGTAAGCAATATCCTGCACTGATTTAATTGCTGCACAAGGGGATCTGACAAGTTGCAGCAATGAAATTTTCAGCAGTCTCTAACTTCCGTGTTCAGAAGTGCTCAAAGCCCTCGGGTACCTCTGTCTGATCGGCAGGCAGTGTGACGTCAGCCCTTAAATTGCTCTGGCATAATTGGGAATTTTACCTTGCTGCTATTGCAAAGGAATTTCAGTTTAAGCAGTAGCCCTTTCCTTTCTCTCAAATGTGGAAAACCTTTGATGGCAGGGAGTGGAGCTTTGCTTTTTCAGTTTCTATTTATTTTGTTATAGTATGTATTGCAGCTTCTTTTTTCTGCTTTTTTTTTTCTGTTAAATTTCATTATATACTTGGAGATATTGATCTCTATCCCGCACGTGCTGCTGAAGAAAGGAGTGTTATAAAATAATAACATTTTCATAAACCCTCTGGTAAATAACATCCTGAATTATGACACATATTGCCCAGGTTTCTCATTGCAAGTCTGCTGCTTGCTTTGCAGTTAGTTCCATACATCTTGTCATGGAAACCAAGTTTTGCTTCCTTAGTTTCTTTTTCAGTTATGAGTTTCTTTCTCTCATTTGTTCCATCTTTGCCAATTGTTCTTTGATTTCTCTTATCTTTCAGTTTAGTTTCCTTTTCTTTTGCTTTGTGGTTTTTATTTCATGTTTTCTTCTGTTTCTTCCACTCGTGCTGCTGGCCTCCCCCCGCACATCCCAATCACTCCCTAAAGCCACCACATGGCAGAGTTGCTTGGCGGGTCACAGCCAAGTGCAGACGGCGAGGGGGGCAAAGTGTCTCAGCCCTCCGCTGCTGAAGTGGAGACAAAAAAGGATTCCAAAAAGGAGTCCAAAAAAAGGAAAGATTCCAAATCCCAGCCGAATCCAGAGCCAAAAAGGTAAGCGAAACACAGAGTGCACAGCAGTGTGTTGTAGCTGGCAGCGAGCTCCTCGGTCACCGAGCACACTGGGCAGGCTGCGGGGCTGCGGCATGTGGGGGTTGGGGGTGGGCGTGATTCAGGCGTGCTCTAGGTACTGCACATGGACCCTTGGTTTGGAGATGGGACCTGGTCCAAATCCTGTTTTCCAGAGCTGTGTAATGAAGAGGAAGTTGGCTGCTGGTCATGGCTATGCAGTGTAGCTCGTCTCAGGGTTCAGCACAACCAGAGCCTCAGCATCCTCTTCTTGGGTCAGTGGCAGGATGTATCTGAAGGTGCCATGGTGCCTTAAGCCCTATAGGATGTGCAGACTCCAGTGCCGTGCCTCTGTGGGTCCCCAGAGATGTGGGTGGCTGCTGTGCTTTGCTGGGACACCGTCGGGAGCTTCCAAACATGCAGCTCTGTGAAGCTGGCCTGGTAGATTTGTTTAAAATATTGCAAGAAAGAAACTGTGTGCTTCGCTCCATTGTAGCTGTGGTTAGCTGATGGCTGACTCCAAACCAAATGGCTGAGGGGTATTTTCCCTCTCAGTTGGGTCCAACTCCTTGTTCTCTCAGGGCTGCTGGGGCTGCAGCATTGTGCTTCTTGCTAGGACCATGGGCACGTGTGGTGAAGAGTTTGGTACAGAAACTGAGTGGTGTGGTGTTTGCAATCAGGAAGTCAGAGAACCACAGGGGGTCCGCAGGAGAAAAAGTGTTTCCCTTTCTTCCATTTCTACTAATAGAAATCTTAGTAGCTGAGTGGAAGAGTCGTGATTTCTTTTCGGAATGCTGTTTAGGCCACTTGCATCATGCATTTGAGAGCTGGCTGGCAGAGTGCACAGGGAAGCTGATATTTATCCACGCAGTGCTTACTGGCAATTGCAGCGTGTGTAGAGCTGGGTTCTCTTCTGCATCCCTTCCTCCCACGTACCATACCCGTCCATTGCCAAGGGTTAGCCAGGGGCCGTACTCTGCTCAGCAAACCTATAGAGGAAGATTTCCCATGTATATTTGGTAGAGGTGGGAATATGGCCATTCTTGGGATGGTGCAGCACCCAGCACTGCGTCTGATGGAGCATCTTGTATGCTGGGTACCACTGCCATCCGTGTGCACCAGTGCAGGGGGAAGATTCAAGTGAGGAGGCATCTTTCTGTTTAACGAAGGCTTCTTTTCTCTGTCAAAACCGAGAAAGTGTTGATTTGATTTTCTGTATAAAAAGAAGTTACTTCACTTTTTAGACAGCAAAAAAAAAAAAGAAGAAGTTGGGTAGTTTGATTTTCTCCGGAATGAGGTTGGCTGTCAGTCAGAATATGCCACCCAGCACCGAAGGTCGAGCGGGGAGATAATTTCATGTGGCTATCAATCTCCTGTATTAGCAGCAGACAGTGATGGAGCTGAGGTGGGCTGTCTGTTTGCATCGCGTTTGTGTAAGGTCAGGCAGCGAGACAACAGTCGCTCGCAGTCAGCGGGGAGGTGCGGGGCGCTCGGATGCCGGGGACAGCCCGAAGCTCGGGGCTGACAGCATGACAGGCGTCAGTGCGGGCGCGTTGCCTCGCCTGTCCGGCACCACCGTGCCCGGATGGAGCGGGTGGCATTGCACCTCCAGCTTCGGGCTGACCCCACCACCACGGCAGGTGACCCAATGTGATTTTGGGGCTGGTTTGGAGCCCTGGTGCTTTAGATAGGGTTTCTTTTTTTTGCCTCCCTTTGGGCTCCTGTAGCTTATTCGGAGCCCTGAAAGCCCGACGTAATCTCTCCAAAAGAAGGCTGCAAATCACTGCTATTTGCATGACAGTCTCCTTAGTTTTTTCTGTCAGTTTCTTCCTTTTTGGAATAAAAAACGTGGTTAAATGTAGTAAATTGCTTGTCCTGAGTTTCACCTCCTGCAGATACCTGCACGTGCTGTGCGCAGGCTGTTGGAAGGGCAGGGGCCAGCAGCGAGCAAGCCCACGCTGCCAAATACTTGAGCGATTTTCTGGTCCCTCCTTACTTGCTACGCACCCAAACTGGAGAACTGGAGGCTTTTCACTGCTGTGGCCACCAGCGATTTCATGTCAGGGTTTTATCCACCAGGTATTGCTGATGCCTCTGTAAAATTTTGCTGTTATCTGAGGTTTTATGATTTCTGATGTCTATACATGCATGAAATGCAAGGAACATGTAGCATCACTTGGACACCGACAGCACAGGCTGTGCAGTTACTGATGTCTGTGTGCTCCTGGGACCACTGTTGCATTGAGGCCATCACTTTCCTTTACCAACAGCCCACCAAAAAGTAGTGGAGGCAATAGACTGGCATGGTTTAAAGAAAATGGAGTTCCATGCCTAACTTTCTTTTTAGATGTTAAAATTGGCACCATAAAGGACTCTTTCTGTCCTTGCTAATCTGAATCTTTTACAAATAGAACTAAAATATTGATTGTGTGTGTGCTGTTAGCAGACGCTGAGCTTATCCGAATCAGGATGCTGGCCTGAATCTCCTGCAGTCTGACAGCATCCTTCTTGGTGAGCTGTTCAGTGACTTTTACCCAAAGTCCAGCCACCCCCAAGTCTCACTGCTAAGTATCTTGCTGTGTCAGTGAGCTATGCTTTCCTCTGTGAACTGTGTTAATATTATTGTCATAGACCTTGGACAATTGAAAAGTCTGCATAGCACTTTCATCTGCTTTCCCGTTATTTTCTAATTACATATCTGCCTATTCCATATAAAGGCAAGATTTCCATACCGCTACTTTTAAAAAAAAAAAAAAAAACCAACAACAAAACAACAAAACAGGGCATTTTGGTCTTGTAAAGGAAGTGCTAAATGCATCAACACATCGCTGCGCTCAGATGAGCAGCCCTGCCTGCAGACCTCGCAGGGCGTAACGCCATAACCCCTCGTTAGGTGCCGGCTCCGCAGTGACACGGCGTGCTTGGCGGCCGTCTGTCGGATGCAATCCGGCATCGCCCGCGACCGGCAGACACGCGGCTGGGGCTGACGTGATGCGTTGCAATAGGTGTGGGATGGCAGTGCTCAGAAGCCATTCGGTTCAGCCGCGCGGCGTCGGGGGTGTGGATGGCACATGGGAAGCGATGAGCCGTGACTTGGCGCTGGCGTGGAGGGGAGCAGGAGCACGGGGAAGGCAGGTTGGGAGGATGGAGCGGCTCGCACCTGCAGCAATGTGGAGGGAAGGAGAGCGGGCGGCGGAATGAGCCGAACAAAGGGCTTTCAGCCGGAGTGAGTTCCCAGAAGAAAGGGACATTGGGCCAAACTGGCGTTGGCTGAATAAGCTTTTTCAAGGGGTGTAACCAGGTGGGCTCTTTGAGGTCAGCTTTGCTAGGGGCGATGCAGGAGGGCAAGTCAGCAGCTGTGGTCCCGCATCCCAGCGCGGGCCTGCTCCGGTTCCCCCTGTGAGCTCCTGCCAGGCAGCCTCCCGAAGCCATCCTGACACGCGCTGTCCAAGGCGCTAATCATCCGTGTTTACTGCATGGCTCATATGTGCTGCACCTGGCAAGCGGCAAGGGAGCTGAAGGCAGCACGTGTTTTATATTTGAGTTGTTACTTAAAAAATCAAATTATTTGCATCAGTTTTTGACATTGTTTTTTTTTCGCTGGCTGTGAATGCCAGGGCTCACAGTGCGTGCAAAGATCTGTTTGCTACGTGTAAGCAATATTTTCCCCAGTAGAAAAAGTGCAGACAAGTTAAACATAAAAGGTGTAAAAGATGATCTGTCTTTTCATTCGTGAGCCGCCATGGTATTTCGTACAGGCTTATGTCAAAGAGATTAACCCACTGGAGCTATACTGTATATTTATAATTGCATACAAATGCATGCTATTGCTTCATATATTAGTCTTTGTTAAAAATCATTTTGATATATTTGTTTTAGCAGCATAACTAGCCCCGGGGGCACTGGGTATAATTAGAAAAGGGCATGGGGGGAGGCGGGGCTAGTAGAATAAAGCAGTGGCCTTAGGATCACAGGTCCTAATTATAATTTATAATTAACCCTGGAATTTGCACAAACCGTCCAAGCTAAACAAGGACTATTGTTTTCGCTGTTTAAATTGCAGCCCCTTTTTTTAATTTCACCACCTGCTTTGTTGATGTTGTTATTTTCATGGTTTATAACTTAAAAACAATGAGGGATTGGGAAAGCAGCATTTAAAACTTTCTGTCTGAAATATTTACATTGGGAATTGACTAGTTTTGAGCCAAGATAGTGAATCTGCAGCAGAAGGAGTGATTTGAAACTTGTTTACTTATAATTAAAAATTTCCTTATTTATTTTTCTTGCCTTTTTTGCCCTTCTGCTTCCCTTTCTGCCCACAACTTATGCCACGCACCTCAAGAGTCCCTGAGCTGTAGAGAATCAGATGAACTGGTGTCTCCGCTTAGCTGGATGTGTTTGTTCTGTTTGCAGACCTGAACCCATAGGTTCAGACCCATTTTGTCTTTTGTGGCTCTGCACAAATCGAGTACATACAGAACTATTCTTCACCATTTTGCTTTTTTCTCATTGCCCATCCCTGCTTAGCTCAGTGTTACAAGGATGTGGTTTAAGAATGTGTGAGCGCATTCGTTTCCTCTGGCTGTGTTTTAGCCAGCCTTGCTGCAGAAATGCTTCTTGCTGGAGGAGTCGGTGTTTCTGCCCATCAAATAAAATATCAAATGTAAAAGTTGAGCTGGAGATCATTGTTAAAAATAAAATTACCAATAAGCATCAGAAACAAGTTGATGAGACCTAAACTTGTGGTTTTTTTTCAGCCCCATCAGCCACGTAATGGAATTGTCTAGAGCACAGAAGTGAATCTTAAATGCTAGGCTACATACCCTTTGTGTTCTTGCAAAGGGAAAATAAATATGTTCCCTCAAAAAGATAGCATTTTCGAAGTATATTTGACTTGCATATTTAATTAGGTTTCAAAATTATCCAGCTAATAAATTAAGTGCAAGGCTTTCGGTGGTGTTTTTCCAGTTCTATGTATATCCTGCATTTGTCACTAATTAATGAGTTCCTAATGCTTCAGCTTCTGAGAAGATGAGCAACAAGATTAACATAACTAGTAAATCCGAAGATGTGCAGCTGGGTTATAGTATTTGAAATTTGACAAAAACATGGGAAGTATTATTATTTGTGACATGGCTCAAGATGGGGGATTGTGAGGAAAGCAAAGATGACAGAACTGGTGCTAACCACTGTGACAACAACTTGAAAAGCAGCCGACATGACATCTTTCCTATCATGCTGCCGAAAATGTCAACTTTGTGAAGGACAGTGAGAAAATGGTTTGCCGAAAATTTGAAAGGTAGATTCAAGAGATGCTCATCATGTCAGATGCAATATAGTCCACAGCTGGGTGAGAAAGGGAGTCCTTGCAGTGGTGATGGCTCTCTCTTGGCAGGCCCTTCCAGACATCCACGCTGCTCCAAAAATGGCTACGGCTGACCTGTAGCTTGTCTCAAGTTTGCAGGAGCATGATCCAGGAGAGCGGCGTGCCGCTCACACCGTGCATGGGTGCTGTGTGGGGCCGCCAGTGGGGAGGGATGCTCCTCCTCCCACCTCACGCTGGCTGCTGGCCGTGGGCTGTGTGGTCTGTGGGGGCCGAGGGGCACCGTGAGTGAAGGCAGAGCTGTTTACGCCTGGTCTTCGTTCTCCAGATCCCGCCGTGCCTCCTCGCGTGGGTCTGGTGCTGTGAAAGCAGGCCGCAGATGGTGGCAGTGGTACCTCAGGTGTTCGCACCGCTCCTTACGTGCTTGCTTCTGATGAGACACAGGCCCTTC
Organism: Numida meleagris; assembly: GCF_002078875.1. NCBI lineage: Eukaryota > Metazoa > Chordata > Aves > Galliformes > Numididae > Numida > Numida meleagris. Next base: position 13,186,350 of record NC_034419.1, on the reverse strand, counting down.
AAGTACAGTGAGGGTACGGTTCATGTGGGAGGGCTGCGGCCCACCTGTGCTGTCAGACATGTGCCAATCCTGCCTTGACCGGCGTCGGCAGTGGGATGCCCAACCGCTGCGTACAGCGCTGGTGTGGTTCTCACACATTCCCTTCAACATGTCTTTTAGAGCTAACGGTGATTTTAAAAGCAGCCCTTCCTTGGATAACTACTGTCCTCAGGGGAAGCAGACCTCACCTAGACCCACCCAGGTGCCCTGGCGATAAGTCTCGCTGTTGGAGGCTGTTGACCCAGCAGAGGGTAACATAACTTTCAGACCATTTCCAGTCCGTCAGCAAATCGCCGCCAGCATGGGCGGCTTTCACTGCCTCGTTTGTCAGCGTTGACACAATTAACCCAGTGACACCGCCGGTTGTTACGGGTACAGGAGTGCCAAAAGTCAGTCGAGAGATTCAACCCTGCCTTTCGTGTACAGCATTTATTGCCGTCTGCCCCGAGTTATTTGCTTGGGAGCAAACCAGGCACTGCGAGGTGCACAGCGGAACAAAAGGCAGGGATATCTCTATCAGAGTATTAGCTACTTGATGGGGTTTTGGAAGAAAAATATATTGAGCATCTTCGGACGTTAATTTTTGCTCCAATGTCTAAATTTTTTTTAATTATGTTTTTTTCCTGTGGCTTGCTCATTTCTTCAAAATAACTATTCCTAATTAGGTACTAATGAGACCAGATCCATACTTCCAAAAATGTTTATGAAATGTGTTCCCCAGATGAGACATTTTATCCAAGTTTTAGCCTAAATCTTTTTCCCTTTTTTTTTTTTTCCTTAACGCACAACTGAATTTGGCAAACATTCAAATAACAATTTCTGATGAAATGCTGTTTAAATTTAAATACATCCTCCGATGTTCAAGTTTTTTTCTCTTTCCGTGTTTTAAGTTTTATTTAATGTAATGCTTTAAGAATATGCAGTCAGCGTCATGTAAGTCTTGCTAGTTACTGTCCTGAAATGTTTTAGTCGTATTCGCTTGCACTGGAACATCAGAGTTTGTACTTGTGATATTGGGAACTTTCTAAATATAGGGTCAAGTAGAAGTGATGGTACAGATTTTATTGCTTTTCATTTTTATAGTTTTTTGTGGGGTTTTTTTTGTTGTTTTTTTTTTGTTTTTTTTTAAGTTTAGGGCCTTTGATTCTTTAACAGGAAAATAAAGCCAACCAATTAACCCCTGACAGGAGGTTCATTAGAAGCTTTGTAATCCCTTGCCAAGTCTTTTGTATAGCCGAACCAGTCTAGTACTGAGGATTTATGCAGCTTAAGCCGAACACTGGAGGAGGCCTTTAAGTAAGAACATTTGTTCAATTTTAAGACGCCTTACATTACCTAAAGAGCGCCTGTGCCAGTGGAGTTGCCCAGGAGTACACAAATCCACAGACTTTGCTCGTCAGGGATGGGAAGTGGTGCTGCTGATTGTCTGGTGTGCCGAGCCCTTTGGTGATGGATTAGGCTTTTCTCCCCGTGCTGCTCCGCCGCGCAATTTGCCGTCTGGGTGCAGGGAAGAGGAGGGCATGGCTGCTTATAGCTGGGTCTGTGGCAGGAGGATGGGGCTCAGGAGCATGGGGACACCCGTCCCAGCCCGGGAGAGCTGTAGCAGCGCTCATTGCACACTGTGCTCGGTGACGGATGGATGAGGAGCGCCCGAGGCAGACCCAGTGCCTGGGGTCTTACAATGCAATCCTGTGCACGCAGCAAATGCCAGGGTATAGCGAATTCTCCCTGAAATTCTGTGATAAAATGTGTTTGTTTTTATCACTCAAAAGTAAATGAATGAAAAGTCGTTGCGTTCTCAGGTAAAAAATTCTTACCGCTTTCTAGGTACATTTCGGCAGAATATATTGAAGATGATTGACTTCAAGAAATTATTGTAATAAGGTGATTCAGTGACGCAGAATTTTACATTCTGTTCATAAATAAACTTGTTTTCGATATTCTTTATGCCGTGAGTTATGTTAAATTAACAGCTGAATTTTTCTGCAGAAAGAAGTCCACATTTTGCCAGCAATGAGCCCAATCCTGCTGTGAAAGCTGGCATTGCGCTCCTTGTTGTATACCTATATGTAAGAAGGGATTCTGGTTTTTCATGTCTTTTGCAGGCTTTTCTATCACATTAAAAAAAATATGGGAGGGTGGAGGGGGATGTCCACGTACAGATTTTCATTCTGAGAGGGAGTATTTTTTGCTTTCTTGCTCTCTGATACCTTCACGGTCGTGCTGCTGTGACTGCTGTGTCTCAGCTTGCCCTGTCCTGGGTCTAATGGCTGGTGACATCTGTGTCCCAACCTGCAGCATGTGCTTTGCTGCGCAGATGATTTCCCAGGGTCGTGAGGTGGAGCCTGAGTCATTCATGGCATTTCTCCTTCAGGCCGGATGGGATAGGAACGGTAACCGTAGACGAGAAAGAGCGATTTGAAGAGATCAAGGAGCGGCTGCGTGTGCTTCTGGAGAATCAGATCACGCACTTTAGGTAAAGGCAGAGACTCCAGGCTGAATGAGAGAGGACTGATTTCCTCCAAACTCCCTCCTTTAATCAGCAAAGCCAAAAGGCAGGTTTTGAATGCATGCAGGAATCTTGCATAAGTGGCACAGACCCGAGCAGGGCAGTGACGCTTGCACTGTAGTGTGTTTGTAGCTGAAGAGTGATTTGAAAGAAGTAACGTTTAAACGGGTATTTCAAACCATCTTGTTCCCATAGGCACAGTAATACTGTGATTTTTTTTCTACAGTTTAACCCCCCAAATACCCTATTCTCTTATTTCTGTTCTCAGTTATTACCCATTTGTATTTACTAGCATACAGAAGGGCAGGGCTTTCTTCAGGGATGTCGATATTACAGAAACGACGGATCCTACCCCCCTTAAAAGGGATGAGCTGCCCCTGTAGCACACCAGCGTCATTCTGCGTGGGTTGTGCATGCGGGTGGGTGACACAGGCTAGTACACAGGGTCTGTGCCAGAGCCCCTTGAACCTGGGTCTCCAGCTGGAGGTTACTGGAGCTTTGTTTTATTTTTACAAGGAGATGATAGTTAACTCTTTCCTAGGAGACCTAAAAACTCCCCAGCTGACACCCAGATTTAATCAACTAAAACTAGCTGACCTTCCCAGCTGCCCCTAATTCTGTCTTGCTTTCCTCCATCTACACCATGAGACCTTTCTGAAAATTACCCAGTGGAAAGAACACTAATATCAGGACTAGACAATTGCTTGGCCATGATGTAGGAAAGCATCTTCATAGCACTGGAAATGCTTATTGACACAGTTGGTCTGATGTTAACATGCTGTGATTTTTCTAGGTACTGCTTTCCATTTGGCCGTCCAGAAGGTGCGCTAAAAGCTACTCTATCGCTGCTGGAAAGGGTAAGCATAAGAATGACAAAGAGTAGTTAAAATCACCTGCATTCATATATCTTTCCATCCAGAAGAGCTCTGTGAGTCTCACTGATGAGCGTCCATGCTACAGACCCTTACAAGTGATGCCTTGTTGTTAACCCGTGCAGCCAAGCCCAGACATGAGTTTAAGTCATCAGAAGGGCAAACTTTGTTTGGCCCTGGGGAATTTGGGATAAATCTTACTGTCTTACCCTAAGGAATGGGAAGCGCAGATTTTGGAGCGTGCCATAGGATACAGATAGAGACGGGGAATGCTAGGGAAAGGAAAGGTCCCACATCTCACTCTGACCAAGGTGACCCTGTCATGGGTTCTGCCTATTGTGTGCTTACCCCGAGAGCCACACAGCACTGGGGCAGAAATGGATGTGTTTGTTGGGCTTGGAGAAAAAACAGTTCTGTGTGCCTGATGCCACAACAAATCAGATTTTCTTGTGTCAAGGTTCTGATGAAAGACATAGTTACTCCAGTCCCTCAAGAGGAGGTAAAAACAGTCATCCGTAAATGCTTGGAGCAAGCAGCTCTAGTCAATTATACTCGACTATCAGAGTATGCCAAAATTGAAGGTAAGGCTCTTTCTTTGTGAAATTACTGTTTTGTTATATTTCTAGGTGGCAACTGTGGCTGGGAGCTATTTGAAAGAAACTCATTTGCTATTTATTCACTTGTCAATAAAACTGATGTGATTATGAATCATTTTTGTGATGTTCGCTTTTGAAGCAGTTAAGAGTGGAAGCTATGTAAAACATCTCTGTTTTTTTTCTGGAAAAGAGAGGAGAAACAGTTAAAAGGAACTGTAGCTTTTTTTTTCTAATCGTTAGTGCATTTGGCCAGTGGTGTAGTATTCAGACTCACGTCGTGGTTTTAAAAAACAAATTGAGAAATACTTGGGTTGTCATCTTTGCAGCTGAAGGTATAGTGCAGCTAATTGTTTGTGACAGTGGAGTTCAGGAAGCAAATGAAAAATAAGAAGCTGAAAAGCTGTTTAATCTGTGCTTAATCATTTGTAGCCGATTTAAAATGTCTTTTTCTGGGAGTGTTTCATTGTCTTTGCACTGTGCATAGCAGTCATTGATCAGTTGGTCCCGTACTTGCATCAGATTTCTTTCTTGTCACTCTAAATCCAGCATAGCTGATATTATTGACCTTTTAAGTTATGGGAGAATAATAACCAGTGACCAGAGACACATGTAGCCATCAAAAAGACATTTTAAAGCTTGCTGGAGGATACGTGTCAGCTGAAGCTCTCTGATCCAGTAGTTCTTTATATGTTGATCAGTTTATGTTGCTACCTTTGTGGGCTGCTGTTCCCAACTTGAAACTCCTACCCAACTGTATCCGAGTTTGCAATTGCTTAAACCCGTATGTTCCAGATGAATGGTATGTTCTGCTCTAGACTTTGGGTTTCTGTCATGTGTGATGTGAAGCTTTCCTACAGATTATCACTGTATGCCTCTAGGACAATATTGAGAGGAGAAAAAAACCGGCTCCCTCTGATCTTTTCTTAGTTCTTGTTTACGTGAAAAATTGGGTTGTTGTATGACAAATTGTCCAGGTTCTGTACATGACATGTCCTCTCTTTTTCCATTTTTTTTTTCCGTCTAACGATGCAAATTGTGTACCAGTGGTAATGAATTCATTGTTATGCATCCAGTGAGAAACACTTAAGAATTGGGCACTAAAAGGATGTTTATCAACTCTTGACTTGGTAATGAGTGACAAAAATAGAGAAGGAATGAAGGTTCCATAAGCACTGCATTATCAGGCAATTTATCAAAGTACTCAACTTCACAGGATATTTTAATTGGTGTATTCTGTAAAATGCAATGTTTAAATACGCTTGACAAGGCTGGAGAAGGACTGAGAATCAAAAGCAGCTTTTCTGTTGATGGATGCTTCTACCCAGTGCTGGCTCCCTTAAGTTCTCTGTGTAAATATCACTAACTCGTTGGTAAGATTTGCTCTCTTCTTTCAGATAAATCTATGCAAAAACAAACTTTATGATCTGTAAGTAAAAATGCATTCATTTCCAAAGTAGAACAGTTAGTGTGTACTTTTCCTTTTGTGCCTCAATTCTTCTTGGTTGTGTTAATTACCTGCCCTCTTTTTTGCACTGTGACTTTTAGGTCTGGGAATACTTTGAAGCAACACATTTTTTTTCCAGCTACCTTTTCAGAGAAATAGTTCATTCCACACTACCTGCTCTCTTCTGCTTTTCTCCTCCTTTATCCGTGATTGGCCACAGCCACTTTTTTATCTTGTTTCTATAAAAGTGGTTGTAACACCAATTTCAAAGCATGCTGGGCTTGTTAGTTCAAACAACCCAACATCCGCCAGCTGCATGCGTCAGGTTTTCTCTCATGAGCATAGTCCACTATGTATTCAAATCGTTGCTTAGAAGAGCAAAGAACAAATATGCCTCGGTGAGGTGCGTCTCTGAATGCCATGCGTGGTTTTGAAATCTTGCTTTCAGATGCTGACATTTGAGTAGCCACGTGTTTAAAAGAGTTTTGTCAGAGATGCAAAACAGAATCAGTGGCAGCAGTGCTCAAGGCTATGTTTATGAAGAAATACCTGTGAAAGCCTTAGATACTGAAGGCTGAAATCCTTAGTATCTCGGAGCCTTAAACCAGTGAAAATCTATTTCCCTCTATTCATGACGTTTTGATCATATTCTTGCAAACAATTCTGAACAAACCTCTAGAGTCATGGTCACAACCTCTCTTGTGACTCATGGGCATGCTGAATGGTTAATCCAGTAGATCTCCAATTTTAACCCTTTTTTTTCCTTTTTTTTTCCTTCCTTTTATCCTGTATGTATCCCAAAATACTCTACGGCTATTTTCCTTTTAACCTGATATGAAGTTTTCCTCTGACCTATAACCTTATAACCTCTTTACCTCTGACCTAAGCCTCTTGCATGCCCAAATCCTCTTTTATAGGGAAAAAGAGAGAAATGTATGAGCATCCTGTCTTCTGCTTGGCCTCTCAAGTGATGGATTTAACCATTCGTGAGTACCTACCACCCTCCTCTCCATGCTGTCCTCACTCTCTCTGTTCTCATTACCTCAAGAAAGTCCAGATCCAAACAAACTCACTCTCCTTGCTTCAAGTCTTTTAGCATTGGCTTGTCTGTTGCTTCTGTCTGTGAAACCCAGTGTGAGAAGTCCAGTCACTTTTTATCAGCCTAAAACAGGTTAGACGATTTAGCCATTTGTTTGTGATAAACTCAGACTGTTTGTAAGTTTTTTCAGTTACTCTTTATGTCCGTGACCTGAATGCATTTTTACTTTGCTTCCATGTAACCCCAATTTGTAAAGTGCTTGTCACTGGTACACAATCAAAGGGCAGCAGCTACACCGGGGAGAAACGAGCTAGCGGTCAGGTAAAGGACGTGGGGAAAAGCCGTACACGATCTGTAACCAAGCCTGCGTATAAGATGATGTGAGGCTGTCCTTCCTCCGTGCATCAGCTCTTACGTGTCTCCTGGCCGTTCTCTCAAGCGGAAGCGCTGTACTTGCTCTCCTCCTGGATTTTTGGGTTGCTCCTCTCCGCTGAGCTCTGGAGGGGACACAGGAGCCCGGGTGCTGCTCGGAGAGCCCCTGTACATCCGCAGAGCTCGTGCTCTCCGATTTCCTATTGGTACAGCTTTCTCTTTCACCTCTGTGAAAGGAGCTTCTTTTGGTAACACCACGCTGCTGGGCGGGGGGCGAGATGGGGCAACTTTTCTTATTTTCAAATGTCATGTATCACGCATAACTGGGGGGCTGTGCGGTCCACTTGCTCATTAATCCTGCCTATCTGTTCTTGTTTCTCTCTTTTCTCTCCTTGTTGCTTTCTCTCTTTCATATAGAGAATCAAAAGGATGCAGGTGAACAATTGTATATGCATTATAAATTGCTAGGACTGTTAAGTTATATTTATTTTGTTTTTCATAGCTCCTTAAGATATGTACTCCTTCAGGCTGAAAATGGAGATGCATCAATACTTAAGGAGTTAATTTGTGCTGTCTACATAACCTCTTTTGTCTCCATCCTTAGAATAGAGTGTAGATTAGAAATACCTTGTAGCAATAGTGTCTTCTTAACAGACAGTTTTAATGGACAACCTAGCCTTTGTAAAAGGAAATTATCATGTTTTCCTAAAGAACTGCAACTCATTTTTGGTGCAAAAAAGGTTGGTGAACTGGCCATTAATCGAACACACCCAACAGGCACATTTCTGACGAAGCAAACGTTCATTTTTGGTTTTCATAACTTCTGTTTTATGCCCGATTGGGAGAATTGGTTTGGTTTTTGGTTTTGTTTTTTGGTTTTGTTTTTTTTTTCCAATTTTATTGTTAATGTGTAACAAATGATCCGGTCAGACAGAAGTCATGTTTGTCTCTTGTTTATAACCTGTGGTGACATGTGGTGAGGCAAAGGTTCAGCACAAACCAAAGTGCCTGAAGTGCCTGTCTCTTCAGAAGGGATTTTGGAGGTCTGTAGCTCCCTGTTCTTGTTTCTGTTGTACGCCACAGTCCTGGTTTGAAAGTCCTTGAAACCTGAACTGTTCATCCCTTTTTGTGAGTAGATTGTTATGTGATGTTGCGGGGGGGGGAAGGATTGGGTTGATTTCAGCCATTTGCAAAGGGAAATTGCTTTTAAAAGGCGGCATATGGGGCTGGGCTTGTTCTGCCACAGCTTCCCCAGGCCCCTGCAACTCAAATTTGGCTCCGGATCTAGAGCATGGCACTAAAACCAATTTTGATATGCAACAAATATTTGGGAAATGAAGATTAATTCTTCTCTACAGCAACGAAAGCTGCAGCTACACAAGTTGTAAATACAGCCCATCAAGAGCACAGCTATTTCCAATGGCTGCAGCGGGCTGTTGTGTGTTAAGCACAGTTCTTACACCAGGCATCATCCTTGCTGGCTAAGGTTTGTCACATGTGGCAAGTTTAGGAATTGAGAAGGACATGTCTAGGCCCAGTTCATTTAAAAATACAGCTGCTTCCCGAAGCTCAGAGTGAATGAAGGGATGCAGTAGGTTGTGACTGCCCTGCTTTGTGCCCACAACTCTTCCAGTGTCTTAAATGAAAATGGGCAATGTCAGCAGGACTCAACTTGAAATCAGTTCTTTGGATTAAGTGGAGTCAAAAGTGACTGGGTTTTGGCCTGACTTTTTTTGCCAAAAGCAAGAATTAAAATAAGGTAATGAAAACAACTTAAACACACAGATGTCACCCTTTGTTCTCCTTTCTCCTGAAAAAGTTGTAGTCTCTTGCCTTACCTAAAAAAATGGATTTAAAATAGAACACTAAATAGAACATTACTCTGAAATAATTAAAGGTTAGTGGGTTGCTTTAATTACTAATCAGACAAAACTAACACATTAGTAAGTGCAACCTTATAATCAGTGCTTGGTCTGCATATTCATGTCAGTTGGGAATCCATTTTTCTTTTGGAAAAAAATGGCTTCTCCATCTCTTAAGCACAGGAACTGAGGAATATGCTGCACTGCATTGGAGTGCATTGGCACAGAGGGATCCCATTCCCATGAATGCCACTTCACCCTGCTGGAGCTGAGTGCAGGCAGCCTTAGAGCTGGTGCCAGCCACTGCGACAGTTGCCAGCTTGACCATTCGTTGTGTTTAGTATAAGACCTTTGGTTTTTTAGGTTTTGACTACTTCTCTTGTAGCAATATGGTTTTGGCCTCTGTAAAAGAGTGTCCTGTGGTACCCCTGGGGATGAAAAGTGAAGGAGTTGTGGGGCTGGGATAACTGTTGCCTTGGTGCATGGGGCTAGAACCACCAGCTGGGCAGATCTGCAGGCAGAAAGGGACTTGGGAGTGGATAGACCCCATGACATCCATTGCTTTGTCGTTGGGGGAAGTCAGCTTCTCTTGGGTCAACTGGGGGCCAAAGTTGCAATTTTTTGTTTGTCCCCCAACATCCCCAGTCCAAGGATGCACTTGTCTGGCTGTGTTAGCAGCGACTGGCATCGGCTGGAGAGCTTCTTGTGCATGCTCGCCCAGCATGCACAGGAAGGTCCTGGGCTGAGGAATTGCATGCAGAAGGGGCCGGTGTTTGACTTCATGACACAGCAGGTTGCTGCCAAGCAGTGGTATTTGTCACAGCGCTCTCACTGGCCCTTGTCACAGTCCCCGTGCTCTCTTTACGTCACTCATGTTTCCTATTTCTGGATCTCAGCCTGGGAAGCTCCTTGCACATATCTGCATTATTTAGCGAGTGTGCTGGTACAGTAGGGGCTTAGCTGCCTGTTTGTTAACCTAACCTGGGATGAGAGGAGGTGCTGTGGGTTTTATCAGCCCATCCGCCACTCAGCAGTCACCCCAGCAGCTGTGATAAAGCACAAAGCTCAGTAAGAAAATCAAAGGAAGTTCCCCAAATAAATACGGATGCAAAATGTATGAAAATACCAGTCTTTGAGAGGCAGGAATGGAGACTGAAGTTGTTAACAGATCGTACATTTTACTATTAATGTAGCTCAGACATAACTGCAACCTCTATTTGTCTGCTCGCTGAACTGCTGCTTTATTTGTTTCGTTGAAGTGGCATTCAGTTGGGTTTAACAGAGAGTTGTTAGGCAAATTGCTCGCTTTCCTCTTGCCCTTTATAAGACACTGTTTGGAGCGGTATCAGAGTTGTTACTAGAGCTCCAGGGATCGCAGTGATCTGCTCTGTGGCATTCTTTCTACAAGGCTCTTACCAACCGCAGAGCAACTCGCTGCCTGAGGCGTGAGATAGAATTCGGATGTGCAAGAACTCCTCGCTAGGCTGAATAATCACCAGGAAGTCAGGAGGTCGGTTCTCATGTCAGCATGCTGAATTTTGAGAGCTGAGTCTCCTTCTAAGTTGAAAAACCTTTTCAGTGAATTTTTCTTAATTTTAAGATTGTGCATCTTCATTTGAGAGAAAAAGTTATCATCACTGAAGTCCTTTTCAGGCACGCAGAAATCATTTCATGAGGATAATAAGGGCTGTTTTGCCTTCTCCTTGGGCTGTGTCCATCATTCTTTATCGTTATTTTGAGAACAGCAACTCTATCATTGCCATGATTGGCTCACAAATGAACGCACACAATACTTACACACCAAGGCCTTTGGCAGGGCTTATATTTTTAATTATTACAAGGAAATCGCAGAGTTGGTGGCTGTGCTTTTGAGAAATATTGGAAAGTCAACAATAGTCTTTGCTTATTGAGGTGTTATTCTCAGCGTTGTGGTTGTGTTAGCCCTTCCATCTTGCACAGACCACGATGCTGAGTGAGAAATACATAGTTGGAAGATGTTCTGGTCTGCACACAATGAATTTTATGCAACACACATTCCCAAAGTAGCACTGATTTTATAATACACCTGTACACTCATTGCAGGCTGAATCACAACATGCAACCGCAAAACTCTTACTTGCCAAGTAATTCAGGTTTCTGCAAGTGTTTTATTTACAGAGGTGTAAAATGCAGTCTCATGTATGAGTTTGTCCAGGAGAGTGCTTTAGAGGAGCCCTTTACCAGGCTGTTAGGGAGGAATAAGCTTCTCCTGCCTTTACTCTCAGTGACCTGTGCATTCAAATCTCACCAGCAGCTCTTGCTGCTTCCTCCTCATCCTTCTCTGCTCCTGACTTTTCCCTGGGGCAGAAAACACTCGCACAAGTCAGGCCAACTTGACACTGCGGGGGCTGGATGTCAGTGAGGGCTGAAATGTGTTCACCACTGGGGCCCATGTTAGCACCTCTCTCTTCTAGCACGAGCATTTTGGTGGCTGGTGGCACAGAGGTGGGCTCACGTTTAGGGGTGATTTCAGGTTGAGATGCACAGAGGTGTGATGGGGTGGGGAGTTCCTGGAGGCCAGCGGTAAAATCTCCTTCCTAAGCATTTTGTGGTTTGCTCATCAGCCATCAGTGAGAAATCAAATTGATTTCTTGCTTGTGTTTTAAATTAGGCTGAAAGTCATTAGGCCAATGCCCAAAGAACAGCTATTTTTGTCACTTGAGGCTGAGAGGTATTATTTCTGGGGACAAAGCCACCCTGGGTAAACACTGAACATAGATCAGGGTGACTCCAGCAATAAGCAAATGGATTTGCTTTTCTTGTTATCAGAAAACAACAACAAGAAAAAATACCAGAAGCTGGAATCTAAGAGCCTGAATTAAATCATTACATAGCTAAAAAGACTAAAAGTGTGTGTGCTTGTGTGTGCACGTGTGCATTGTGTGTGTGTTCATGTATGTGTGTACCTCTGTGTATGGAGAGAAGGAACAAACCTAACTCGTACTCTTTACTAATGGTTTACTCACATATTCTCTATTATGCTCTGATAAGAGTTGTAATTCTGTGAGATTTAAAAGCAATCAGAAATCTACTTTGCACAAGCCAACCCATTTTTTTTTCCCCACTGGAAAATGCAATCAAAATGGCAAGGACTTTTGGCAATAGAATGTCCAGATAAATATGCCAGATCCTTTGCAAATGGAATTATTAAAAATAGTCACTGTGCTGCTAAAAACTGTTAATAAATCTAATAGAAACTATTGTGTTAATATATTCACAGTACAAAATTTATTCTCTGAGTGCATGTAAAAGGAAAGGCTATTTTCTTTGAATTTTTCCTATGCTGATATTGTAAACTATATGACAGATGGGTCAAGTCCTGATTGCAGTATTCTAACATTTGGAATAGCAAGTAACATATTTGATAGAGCTGGCAAGTTTTTATATATGATTCAACCCAGAATATAAAAGCCACTAGAATTCCAAGTTGAAAATAATTAAATGAGCTGGAAACGATCAGGAACCACACATTTTTAAGTGACAGATTTTTTTACATGTTTAAATTGCACAAGAATATTTTATAGCTCCCTTTAACCAACAGTGACGTTTAATTCTAAAATGTGTAATTGATATTTACAAAGCAATTAATTCCTGCGGCTCGTTATTCTATTGCTAAATGTACCTAAGCACGGGGGCACTGACTTAAAGCGGTCGTTTTCAGTCACCTTCTGTGAACTGCAGAGTTTTAGCTGCGTTTCCCAAATTGAGGCTTCCCACGTGGCCACATGGAGTGCAGTTCCACACTTGAGTTGGATGCTTAGCTTTCTGATTGCACAGTGCCGTAGGACGTTAGAATCTGCTGACTCCTAGAATTTTTGTTGTCAAACGGTGTCATTCCTGTGTAAAACCTCAAGCGCCAAGAAGCAAAAACCCAGCAGCTTTTCCCATGTGTATTTGATCATTTCTGCTTATGTTCCTTTCGAAGTTTCCATCCTTTTGTCACTGTTCTGACATCATTGTCTCTTTACTTTTGGCGTCCCTCCGTCACGCACCAGCAGCCCGTCCATCCAAGCCTAAGCCACCGGCTGGGCCACCGGCATCTCCTCAAACGCAGACTAACATGATAAATCATATGCTCAAAGGCATGGCCAAACAGACGCCAAGTACTGTAATAGTCTTCCTTCCATTTATTCAGTGGTTTTCTAGCCTGGCAGTTGCTTGTCTAGCCTTAGCAAGCTAGTTCTCATGTGCTGCTTTATAAAACACCTAGCGCGATGTGGTAGGTTTTTAGAGATTTAGAGGTAGCGTTTATTTCAAAATGTCCACATTTTTTTGTCTAGCAATGTCTGACATATGCAACATTTTCAAATATCAACGTCAGCACAAAATAACATTGTTGTTGCATAACATTTTGCATGAAAACTATAAATATGTATGAGCTTTACATGATGTTGGATGAAATGTTTGATAAGTATATCGTATATGTTTCATGTAACTGTCAGTGCTCCAGCTATCTTAGCAGAATATTCTGATGTATAGTAACTTAACCAGGGAAATATTTAAAATAAGAAGAAAAAAAATTAAGATTGACATCTGCTGGCTGCCAAAGTTGTATAAGCATCAATATTTTCTTTAAAGACAGCATCTCTGAGCAGTTGTTCTTATTAACACTTTTGTCTTTTAGTTGTATTTGAGAGCAGATCAGTGTTGCAAATGAGAATGGGCCTGATGCTGCTCTGATCAATGGAAGAGCTTCCCCCTGGCTTCAGAGGTGCAGAAGCAACTAGAGGGACACATCTTTGGATTCTCTTTGCTTAAAAGGAAGAGTTTTCTTCTTGTAACCAGTGAGGTGTTGGATTGCGTAGGAAAAGGGATGATGAGTTAACCAGCAGTTCTCCAATTTCAGTGTTTGCCCAATGGAGTATTTTAAGGAGAACCTGGGTGGGTTTCTTTTGTTATTGTTTCCAGAGATACAAGAGATGAAAGGGAAGCGAGAGAAGAAACTCCATGGCCCCTATCCATGGTATCCATCCACAAAAGTGTGGCTTTTATTTGCCGTAGTGTGTCTCTCAGCTGAGCCAAGCACCTGCAATGCCAGATTTCAGCTGGCCTGGCTGCTCGACTCCACTGACAGCAGCACCACCTCTCACAGCCCCTTCTGAGAAATATTCCTCTCCTTTTGATGGGAGATTTGTTGCCCATAAGAATAAATCCAGTGAAAACTAGGAGCAGGTGAGATGTTAAGGCAGAGATTTGAGTCCTCAAAGCTCACCAGGCCTTCAGCAGGCCGGGATTTGTGCCCTGGGACTCATTAGAGCAAAAAGGGACATCTGTGCACAACCATGAGTTGCTGCTCTGTCAGTAAAGAAAACCTAAATGCTCAGGTATGAGCAAACAGCTGATGCGTGCAGGAGTCTGGAGCAAGAGCCCAGCTGCCTTGCACTTTGGCATAACCCAAGCTGCTGGCTTAGTGTTGGACATCCCAAGGTGCATGCCTTGCTGGTGGAGGGGCTTAATTCCTGCACCTCTAGCATTTGGCTTTGTCGCATTCATTCAGCCTATTGTATGCTGCTAATGGCAGCACTCTGATTTGTCTGTCCTTATGGGTTTTTTTGGTACTTCACCTGTTTATGAGGTCTCCAGCTTTAATTTCACAGAGAGACCAAAATATAGGTGGAGAGGTATGAGCTGGCTGATGTAGCTTCCAAAGCATGATCCTGTTCCTTGCCCTAGCTACTACTGCAGAGCTGGGTTTGCAACCCCTCATTAGCAGGAGGGACCCACTGCAGTATAGGCAAGTCCCCAGGGAGCAGCACTCCTGCTCTGCTTCTCCTTGGAGCTTCCAGTGCTGGTGAACCACCATGTCAGGCCACAGAAGCCCCGATGGTTGCACTCAGCCAGCTCTGCAGAAGCCGTTTTTCAATGAAAAGGTCACTGTTTTATTTTTTCCTCTGTTATTCCTGTTGAAATACTCTAAACGTTCCAGGTTGTTAGCACCTCAGATTTGTAATATGTTAATACTAATGTAAGTTACCTGGAAGAATGTGATTTGATTATTTTTTTAAATCTTTTTAGAAAATACTGCAAAAGAACTCAATAGAGTTAAAGTGCAAGCTCCAGGATTTAAACCCCTTGGTTTGTTTGCAGGGTTTTTGCTGTAAAGTTGCATCTCTTTTCCCATATAAATCTTACGTATGAACGCGCAGTGGGCTTTACCACTTTCCACTCCCTCCAGCATGCGTAACTCCTTGACCTTTGTGGAGTTAAATCCTGGAGCAAGCCAGACCTGCAGCTTTTGCTTTCAGTAGCAGGTGACATTTAAAATGCTCGAGTTTGACAGTTTATTGAAAGTACAGAGAGATTTGTTTCGATTGATCGTAAAAGTATGTTAAATCATACAGACACGTTCTGCAGTGCATCATCTACGTTGTAGGATACATATTGTTCATATATTAGTGGCCAGATGCTGTCTTTAGGGAATGTAATGTTCTTATTTGAGCTAATAAAGTGCCACCACCTCACCATAAAGCAAAACAACTCTGACAGTATTGTGAAATTTGGAGCTGGAGCACTGTATTTTCGTAGTATAATAACGAATGTGGCTTTCTGGTTTGCACAGTACTAATTATACAAGCATTTAACATATGCATGAAAAGATCTTTAAAGCTGTAGAATATTATGGGATTTATTTTAACCTCTAAAATTACTTACTTTACATCGAGCTTTTCACTCAGCCTGCCTTTTAACTCGACTTCTTGTACTACAGAAAATGTAGGCCGGTTAGTCACACCAGCTAAAAAGTTAGAAGACACAATACGTCTGGCAGAATTGGTAATTGAAGTCCTCCAACAAAACGAAGAGCACCACGCAGAGGTGAGCAGCGGTGCCCTGTGTCCTGCAGGTCTTGAGCAGGGTCCGGTCGGTTGCTGGTGGCTTTACGTGCTTATGGGATGTCTCCTGAACAGGTGCCGGGTTATCTTTTTTAGAAGGCAGTAATGGGGGTGAAGTGTGATGAAGACACATGGGACAGGTCAGGGTGACTGCTTTTTCAGAGGGCAGGGAGGGCCAAAGGGGGAATTAATTAAATCCTGCTGTCCTCTATGTCAGTCCGCAGCACCAGCAAGAGCCATGTAAGTCCACCACCAGCTCCGTACTAGAGCAAGCCCGTCCACTTTTGAGAAAGATCTTATTTCCAGACAATGTTGTGTGCTTGTACCTCCAGACAGCACTAGTGGGGGTCACTGTCAGCTGCAAACTGCTCCTGCTGATGAGAGCTGTGGCAAGTAAAAGCACCACAAATGAAAACAAAGGTTGTTTGTCCCTTCCTGAGCATTCAGGCTGTTTCCAGGTGTTTCCCCTAGCTCCCACGGTACATGATAACCTGCTGGGTTAGTTCACCTGGTTCTCTGTTGGCCTCTCCTGCCTTGGTGTATTGGGAATACTTCAGTTCCTAGCCACGGAGGTCAGAACAAATTAATCTCTGGTACTAATTACTTGAGTGATGTAACGCCTAAAAAAAACTCCTCTTAACTCTTCAAAGCGCTTTAACAGAAAGATTCATGTTTTAAAAACACTAAAACCATGTCAGGGTCAAATAGATGTTAGAAAACCCTGAGGCTCAACCCTGGCAGCACTGAGCCCCGAGGCAGCTAGCAGTGCTGCCAGGACAGTGCCACCCCACAGGGACTGCCCCAGGCAGCGACGTTGCCCACCCATGTAAGTATCTGCAGGATCGAGCCCTGCGTGCGCTGTAAATCTGGTGCTCTTGGCTAAGTGTTGGAAAGTTGATCATTTTAAAAATCAGAGTGAACAGTTATTGTATGTGACTGTAGGTATTGTAACGCTCATTCACTCTTTTTCTCTTTTCCTTCCCATTTTTATATATACTCGCTATATTTTGCGTTAAGAGCGTTTGATAAATAATTTCACAATCACCTAAAAATTATTCCAGTGTATATTAAGTTTGCAATATAACTTAACTTATTGATAATACACAACAATCCACAACACCCAACTAATGCCTGCTTGCATATTTAAATTTCCTCCCTGTTTTTCTACTGTTCATTCAATCTTGGATGATCCTGGCAGGGGAAAGAGGTATGTGACTAAACCGAATGACACGAGTCACTCCTGTCATATTTCGTGCATGCCCTCTCAGTGCCATGTTTCCTACTGGGATTTTACCTGGTTTGCCCTCGCTTCCGTAACTTTGACCGAGGAATGTAACAGCAACTCCCAGTCGGCTGCTTGTGGAGCTAGTAGCCTAACACAGAGGGTCAGTGTGGCGTAGCAGTGCAGTCCATGCATGTAGCAATGGGTATATTTTACGAGCGCTGCAGTTACATCCCAACACAACCCTACCCGCCTGGAATCTCTCCTCAGCCTGTTGTTACCTCTGTTGTTTTGCATTCACCTGATCTATAGTACACTGTGGTGGAGGTGGACTGAGTTCTACACAAGTGACTAGAATGGTAGTGTTCTTCCTCTGGTTTTGTCTGTATGTGCCTTGTACTGGATATACAGTATTTATATGTAGAGAGAGAATATACGTGGTGAAGAGTGAAATAAACCTCACTTTTGCAAAAGCAGGGGGTTGCCCGAGAGCACTGCACTTACACACGAGCTTTAGGAGCTTGCCCGAGGATGACGAGTGCTTTATTCCACTCATCACCAGCTGAGGCTGTGTATGCAACCAGCCTGGAAGAGCTGACTTTAAAGCACCAGTTGTTTGGAAAATAGTCAACTTTTGCAGCAGGGAGCTCAAGGGCCCGTGGTGTTCAGCCAGCTATGCTGCTTTGATCCTCACAAGGAGGAAGATTCAAAACTGTTCTTCAGTGTCTTCTGTGTCACAAGGCTTTGATTAGAGACAGAAGGTTAATGCCAACATGGATAGGAGGCGTCCTGGCCCCTTGTTCTGAATGGTGACCTGGAAGACATTTATCTCTGTCCAGAAGCCCAGCACTCTGTTGGTATGCTATTGAATTCCTGGCCCGAGGGTTTCTGTGGCATTTCAGTGGTGTTCAGGCAGTGGGCCAGCTCTCTGCACACTTGGAATTGCACCCAAAGGAACAGAGAGATGAGAGCCTGGCTGATTAATCACACCATTTTTGTTATGCATTACAGCCCCGTTATTCTGTTCCTGTGCAGTGAGAAGCGCTGAGGTATTGCATGTTTTTTCAAATTATTCCAGGTGAGAGGTTTTTTTTTTTCACTTCTTGGTCCTTTTGCCTGGAGGTGAGAAGGTTCAACCTGCAAGGTGCTACTCCTTGGTGTGCTTTGGATGTTCAGCAGCATCAAATGGCATCACTTGCTGAAGGAATGCCTTATTTTCTGAAAATTAAGATTTTTTTCAATTAAAATACACCTCTTTTTTCCAAGCATGGACAGCCAGGCAGATGTGCTAGTGAGAACCCTGAAAGCAAAACTCAGAACATGGAATATGTTCAAAAACCAGTAGACCAAAAGCATTGTGTCTTATCAGTGGGGTTGGTCCTACCCATCAGAAAGAAGCAAAACAGCACAGACAAAAATGCAAAAGAAACAGTGGTGCCTTGGTCCTAGGTGAGAGCAGGAGGTCTCTGCCATTGTGACATCTCTCTCACTAGATGTCTTCCAGCTCCATTTTCCTCTCCCTGGATGACTGATGGCACATGCCAGAGACCGTGGTCTTCATGTATTTCTGAACTCGTGTTCTCTCTCTATGTATACATATGTGTATATGTATATATGTATTTTAACTCCTTGAGGTCATACATATATACATGTGTATCCATGTGTAAAACATACAATAATAGGTGTGTTTGGCTAGAAAGAACACTCTTTTTTTTTTTTTTTGCCTTTACATTCAAGTAAAGCAGGTAAGTAGATGGTAAATAAAGGAAATGTTACCATCTTGAAGGAGCTCTTCAAAGTGTGGTGGTTTTGCTCCCGCTGCAGGAGGGCCTGTTCTCTGAGAATAGGGAGGAGGAGGTTGAGGAAGCTGACATAAGTTAGAGACATGCAGAGCTAAATTTTGACTTCTCCAGTGAAAGGGAAATGGTGACTGGATTGGGCATTATTTTTTTTTTCCTCAAAACTGATGTGCTTTTCTTCCTCATTCTTTTAAAATAGCATTTTTTTTTTCTTTTTTTGTGGAAGCAGGTTTTATTGCAGGACTCTGCAGCGATTATGTCGGACTTGTTGTAGAAGATGCTCTCTCACCTCCCCTCTATTCCACCCCCAGGACCATGGTTGCCATTGTCTTTGGGGCCAATTCAGACTCTCCATCGTTGCAGACATTGGGCTGCCCAAGCATCCCAGGGACGGAGTTCCTTCACAGCACAGTTCATCTCTTCCATGCTCCCATCATGGGGCTGGCCCAGTACTAAGATTAATATGGGGGTTATTTGGTTATTTTGGCTATTTTACATCTTGGATATGCTCTGGGTGCATAATGCCCCATGTCACACCCAACATACACATGTCTTAACACCAGTTTATATCAACTCATGGAATAATAGCGGAGTGATATCAGTCTGCTTTATATTTTGAGGGAGCAAAGGAATGGATATAGTCCCAAAGACCTCCTGACACCATCACTGCCTGCTGAGAAGTCAGTCCAAAATAGGAAGTATTATAGGGGTCCGTGGCACTGACGTGGTTTGGGGACACGAGTCTCTCTGTGGCCAAGAGAACCCACAGCTGTAGTTGTTCTCTGTGTCTCTCTAGAACAGGATTAACCAAAGGCATTCTGCTGATAGAAACGTCAGTTAATCAAAACTGAACCCTAACAAAGCTCAAGTCTATCCTGCTTATTTACATCTGCCAAAAGCTTCCTTCCAGGAGGCAAAAGTACCCCTCCCTGAATGGCAATTCCTCTGAACTGAATGCCTTATGCCCAGACTTTCCTGTTCTATCTCTAGTCTTCTCCCTGTGCTAGAGGTTTCTTTCTCTTGCAGAGTGCTGAAAAGCCATTTCTCAGATCCTTTAAGTCACTGAGTAATTTTCTGTCGCTTACAAATTACAGCACATGGTCCTATCGACAGCCCTTCTCATATTGCATGTTCCCAGCCAGAAGTGATTACTAAACACGCATGCATGCGTCTGGAACATTCACATCTGAGCCATGTATGATGTGAATGTCACATCAGAGGGCCCGTCCAGTGAGTCTGAAGGACCCATGTGCATGAGAATGAGTTACGTCACTGATCTTTTTTGGTTTTCAAGATTAGGTGTATTTTTTTTCCTGCCTCTTTGAATCTTGGCATGTTGATAATAGAGCTTTGTTTCCTGATAAGTAGCACTGATGAAGGTGGTAGTGGATTTAGATGATGCCTATAGCTGACCGTGTAAAATGAACAGTGCTGTAGTAACTTCTACAGGTGATGCTTGAAATACTTCCAAATAAGAGTGAGGGGGATTTAGGGCAGATTTTAATGTCTTAGGCAGTTTTTAAAGAGAAATAGAAGTGGTGAAGCCAAATAGAATTTAAACTGCTGAAAAACAGCAGAAAACCCACCCACAGTGAAGAAACCCCCCAATTTTTATAATTTAGAGTAAAAATTAGTTGATTTTTTTCTGATAATTAGCATAACTAAAGATGAATTAAGTAATTTATTGTAAATTGAACAGATAGAACCGTCTCTGCCGTGTTACTCCTGCCTGCCTTTGTGGTGGAGCTCTGAACAGATCTTCTACAAGAAACCTTAGTATGAAAACAGCAGTGCCTATTCCCACAATTAGCACTGCATGTGCGGGCTAGCCCTGGAAAGCACTGTTCTCTTTACAATAAAAGTAGTTTCCATGGGATGCACATTTTTTGGAGATATGTGGCCTAGCACCTATGACTGCGTTTTATTGGAACTAACATGCTGCTCTGTTATCTTTTTCTACCAAGGCCTTTGCTTGGTGGTCAGACTTAATGGTTGAGCACGCGGAGACCTTCCTGTCGCTGTTTGCGGTGGATATGGATGCTGCGTTAGAGGTGCAACCCCCAGACACGTGGGACAGCTTTCCGCTCTTTCAGCTTCTAAACGATTTCCTCCGTAGTGACTGTATGTATTGTATTTTGGTCGTTTCTTTTCAGTGGGAGGCTCAGGTTACTGCTAACGCTTCTCTGTGCTGCACAGAGAGCTGAGCTGGGTAGAGATGCACAGTGCAGACTCTTAGCATCGGCTTGGTTTCGTTCCACTTCCACTAGAGAAAAAGCAATGCTCTGATGCACACACAGACACCCCTTAAGTCAAATGCCTCAGATGAAGGTGAGAAGTTGAACTTTTATTTTGCTTCATCTTCTCAAGTCTCTTGTAATGGCTGCCTGACAAGCAGGGAATTATGTACACCGTCATTAAACGTGTGTGTTGTTTTATATGTCTGTACTGCATTTACTTAGCTTGGAGCAAGCCAGTCCCCACTTCAAAGTACGTTATTGAAGGGAGGAAAAGATTTCAATTAAACGAGAGTAAGAGGAATTCAGAAGCATAGTGCTCTGTGAAATAAGGCGCTTCTCCAAAGCATGCAGGCTCACGCCTTCAAATCCCACCACTCACAAAGCGGGGACTCATCCTCCGAGAGTGTCATGGTAGTGAGTAACTGAATAAGAAACGATCCTCCTACCTGCAAAAGCCGTAATGTTTGCCATGCTGTATTTCTTACACCCATTTGATTCACAGGAAGTAACAATGTATTTGTAACCTGTAAGTCTGACATTAATGGGAAAGAAGATTTGTTGTCTGTTTATCTGTTTTGATTAAGATGCCATTCCTGCTGTCTTTGTCGTGAGCACTGGTGCCCGATGCCAGCTCCTGTTTTGTTCTCAGAGTTTCTTTCTGTTCGCTGACAAACTCGTTGTGTGATAAAGTGCCACACTGTGGTTTGTTACAGAGCTTCTAGTAACAGTAGTTTCTTACTATACTTTTATTTATCTATTCTAGATAATTTGTGCAATGGAAAGTTCCACAAACACCTCCAAGACCTGTTTGCTCCACTTGTTGTTAGATATGTCGATCTGATGGAGTCCTCAATTGCACAGTCAATTCACAGGGGCTTTGAGCGGGAGTCATGGGAGCCAGTAAAGTAAGGAAACCTCCTTTGATACAATCGGAATTTGGGTGCAAATGGATGGAGATTCATACAGAGATAAACATTAGACTGGACATGGAGAAAGTGCTTTATGTTTTCTAGTTGAATGCTAAGAATAGAAGGCCTGATCTCTTCAAGGTTTTCAAGTTAATGAAGGAAATGATATTTGCTTTTTGAAATGCATTGCTGCCTCAGTTCAAACCATGTGCCTTTGGACGTGGAAGCATGAAAATATGAAAACTTTCTAAGCTGGCATGGCTTTTTGGATCCCATCCTAAAAGGCCTTTCCCAACACTGCTTTTGAACTCAGATAGCTCCTTTTCAGAACAAAAACCTTGCTTTGCTATGTTCAGTACAGCCCTAGAACCTGACTGAGTCACTGCTGTATTTATTTGTCCCAATACTCATTTTTTCCACCCACCCCATGGAGGGACAGCACGTCAACCCCATGGCTGGTGGCTGTGGGCTGTGTCCCCAGCAGCTCAGCTGGTCCCGGCCCCAGATTGCTCCGGGGGTGCAGGAGGGACCAACCCAGAGGGGATGTGATGAGCCATCAAGCAGAACCAGTTATTAGATGTAGAGGGCTAGGGGTTGGCCAGCAAGCAGTGAGTGGCCTGAGAGAAATCCGAATGGAACTCAGGAGCTGGTGAATATGAAAACGTGGCATTTGCTTGAGATTGCTGCTGTTATTTCACAGGTTCTGAAGCACTGCTGAACCCTGCTGTGCTTGCTCTAAAAACTCATGTCGGGTCCTGTGAGGGAAAAGAATGGACTTTTCCTTCTGTTAACAGTCTTAAAAGGGAAAGATTGACCCTATGCAAGTACCACGAGGCTGACAGTGCCTCAGACCGGGGACTCAGACTAGCTGACTTTACAGATATATTTTCCCTGCTTTTTTGTGATTCTCCAGGCAAAGTTAAGTGGCACTGCACTCTCAGAGGCTGCTGTGTAAAAGAACGTGTGGTCTTTCAGGGCTTTTCACACCAAATATGTTCGGTTTACAAGGAAAAGAGATTTTGTTCGGCAGCCAGCCTCCCATATGCAACCTGGAATATGATTACCCAGGTTTTTTCCTTTCTTTCGTGTGCATCCTCAGCATCCATAAGGATTCTGCCTGCCAAATCACAGGCCTTTTCTTGACACCTGATCATCTCCTCTGTTTTGAGTGGGGTTAAGTGGCTGGCGTTCAGGAGTCTCTCTCACTTTCCATTTGCTGTCTTTGGTCTGCAGGCTAACAAGATTAAAAATCCTAAAAAATCTTGTTTCAAATAAGCAGATGTGACCCAGAAAACATAGAAGAAATAGATCTTTCGAGTAGGAGAATGCCATTTTTACAGCCACTCCTTCAAGCAGAATTGCACTTCGAAGTTAGCATGAACTTTAGTTTCAGAGCTGCGCTTCAGCAATGAATCTGTTTGTATTTCCTGTCTGTTATGAAACAGAGACAGTTAATTCAGTGTAACTGTCCACCTTGTTTGGGCAGTCAGAAGCAATTCATTCTGCTTTTTTCTTTTATTCAGAAGATGATAGTATTTTGGCATTCAATGACTTGTGGCATAACTGTGGATGTACATGAGTACTTGGCTGTGGTACTTGCCTGTCAAAATGCTTTGTCCCTGGCTATGCCAATATCTATCATTTTCAAGTTATCTTTGACACTTTTTCAAAGGCCTTTTCTTAGTTATCTTGTAGTGGCTTTGCCCTTTGGGGAGCTTCAGCTGCAGAATGCTTTGAGCATCACGGTTCCAAGCGAAAGCCCAGGATGGATTATCTACATGTCGTACAGCCTTGAGTATTTAAATGCTTTGTTCCAGCAGGAAAGTGGGTGCTTTTCACAAGAAGCTCGTGTCCTTCTGGTGAAAGGATGAACTGTTTTTTTTTTTTCACTAGTTGGTATTTGTTCTTGTGTCTCGCACACAGAGGTGTGAGTTGCAAATGCTGCTTTGTGCAATCAGACCCAGCAAGGGGAGGAAACAGCAAGCTCACAGAGGGTGGCACATGCTGTGTGAAGGCAAAGGAGGGTGCTGTTCCTGAGACCTTATGACAGCTCTGAGGCACTGTTCTGAGCTAATTGTTGAGGCATCTTCATCATTTGCCTCCTGGGCGGACCAACTGCTCTTCTTTGGCGGATCTACAGTGAACTTGCAGAAAAACTGAGGTCAGAGATATACTTGGTTTGATTTGCCTTCCCGTATCTACTTCCTTTCTGCCTTACGTGTCCACTGAAGCACGGTTGAGTTTTCAGGCCAGTGATGCTCCAACATTTCAGAGCAGCCAATTTCATCCAAATCATGGCCTTCTCCTGCAGACTTTCCAGCAGAGCCTTTCTGGAACTAGGCACGCTGTCGGTACACGGCTCCATGGCTTTCCTCTGCTTTGAAGAAAGGCCTTCAGGTTGGCCAGAAGAGACAGATCATTATAAATGTCCACTGCACTGAGCTTCCTGCAGTCCCACTTCAGATCTCTGTGGTGAAAGGCAAGAAGGAAGTCTCATTATCTCCTCCGAGCCAGGAAATTATTCCATAGCACAGAGCCTTTTGAAAGGGTTTCTCTACACTCATGCTTGCAATCAAGGCTGAAATATGTAGCCCACCATAACCTGACCAGATGGCAGTTTGCAAGCATGTATTTCTTCTATTTTCATTGCTGAATACTCTGCACCTTATGCTACAAAGAGTTAGGTATAGAAATCACAAGCAGTCAGGGAGATACTGTGAAGTACTGAAAACACGGGGGAAAAAGCACCGATGTAATGTGCTCATGAGGGCTCTGTAAGCTGCCTCTGCAGAGCTGCTGAATTTGCAGGGGGTCCTTGCCCTATAGCTAGAGCAGCTGGTGTGCGCCTATGAATCCACGCAGAGAAGCGTGGAACACTTATCCCTCGCACAGTCATCCAAATACGGAAGATACAGAGCAGGTCTGTTCTCTGGTGAGTTGAGAGGTCTCGGAAAAGTAGGGTTGTGCAATGGGTTTTTCGTGCTAGCTTCTCAGAGAACGCCGATTGATCTGCAGCCAGCAGACACGTATGTGTGCGTGTGCGTCTCTGTGTGCGTGTCTGTGTTGGAAGATCTTTCTGAGCAAATGCTAAAGCCGTTGCAGGGACAGCCAGTTTCAGCTGCTTGGCAAGGAGGTTCTCAGTGACCTGTGGCTGCCCCTGCTGCAGTCTTGTCCTGCCTTTAACATCTATCGATTGCTCGCTAACCCTTTGCAAACTTTATAAATGTGTCGTTCACGTAAAATGTAAGAAATGGAACTGTGTGATTATATTAATCATTGGAAGAGATTGTACGGCTATTAAGCTCCAGTGAAAAACGTTTCCCCTTCAAAGAAGGCACTGCTGTAGTGAAAATGAGTATTTTCGTTACTATTCTGGGTGTCAGTCAGAGAGAGGAAGAGCACAGATTTGACTGCCTACTTCACTATAAGCTCTCTGCTTTACATCAAGGCTTTTGTGAAAAGATTTGCTCTCAAGCATTTGCTCAGCCTAGGCAGGAAGGTAGTGAGCATTTCTGGTGATAGAAGAGACAGGCATCTGCCTCTTGGATCCGTAAATCATCACATAGGACCTAAGCATTGCAGCAGGGCCAGGGCTCTCATTGAGCTCTGCTCTGAAACCAGGAGACCCGTCGGTAAATGCACGGTGATTTCCTGCCCTCCTTCCAGTCCTGGGGCAGCCCTGCAGGAGTGGCCCCTGTGCATTGGAACGTGTTTCCTGCCATCAGCACCACGGCACGGTGCGAGCGTGGGGATGCTGGCACGGTGTGCTGCCAGTCTGTCTGCACTGAGAATTCCCTCGCAGGCAGCGCAGGTGAAAGCCATTTCCATCGCCAACAAATGGGGTGTAGCAGCAGAAACCAGGATAACAAGCAGTACAGCTCCAGAGTGCATGTCTTTTCTGAAACGTATCAGGATCCAGTCCCAAAGCGTCTTAAACGAGACAGCCCTCATCTCGTTGGTCCAAATGCCCGCATTCCCTGCCTGATGGCTGAGGTTATATTTAGCCATCTATATTGAATAGGCATGGCTGGCTTTTAGAAACAGTTTCTCATCTTGGACCTGTAGTTTTTATGGTCTGAGCAACTGCGGGCTGGAACATTTGTTGGTAATATTAATCATTTTTTACAGGTCTCACTGCAACTGTTAGTCAGATAATTAGATGAGTTGAACCTGCAAAATTGTGCATGTCAATTCAGGAGAATATTTTTAAAATTAGTTACTGTATGCTAACATAATATACGCCATTATTTTGCTGTTTTGTTTCCTTTTAGGAGTACTAACTTATTCTTACAACATATCCTTGCATCAGCAAAATAATGTGTTGTATAAAAGAAATATGTTTCCGTGTGAATATAGTATACTGTTTACTCTAGAAGTCACATTTTATTAATACAGTGTTTTTATTAATATAACACTGTCACTTCTTGAATTTTAATATTAAAACCAAAGGTCCTCTGATTTATGTATTTACCATCTGGCTAAGTTATTTAAGTTGCTTTTCCTTATACATTTATATGTTGTCCACCTCTTGCTATTTCCTTATTCCGCAGCAGTATCTAACCACATGCACTGCCATTTCTGAAGATTTAACACGCTCTCAATCACTGTGAAGTCTGTGTCTCATTCAGTAATCATATCATCTTAACAGGCAGATACAGTATGAATGGAAACAATGGATGGCTTTGTAAATTCTCCTATCTGCTTACTGTCTAACAAAGGGAGCAAGCAGATAAAGTGAAGTCCAATCTAGTAAGAAGCGTAGAAACAAAAGAAAACATGCACAGACTTTTTTTTTTTCCACTAGAAAAAGGGGTTGGATTGTGTTTTTTCCACCAAGGGAAGTTTGAATGCCAGAGTTGGGTCCATGCACGTCAATAGAGAAGCTTCAGCAGCACAACACGAAGCTGAAAGCCTGAAGTCCCGATTCCACTTTTACCGAGCTCAAGTAATGATCCAGAAAAGATGGTGTTTTGCAAACTTTAGGCATGTGGTGTTGCTATACCACACATTGTTTCAGGAAAAACAATGTTTCAAATTAAATTAATACATTAGCCCATTTTTAAAAGATCTCTTTTTGCATAACAGTTGCATATCTGAAAATGCTTGTTAAAGTCATGATGCTCAAGTACACTTGGTTCATAAATTAACTTTTGATTGCCTTAATCACTCCCTGGCCCATTTCCAGCCGAGAAACATTCATATACCAGCCCTAAATTTATTAAATGCAATTCATTCACAGTGCACATATGTGGACCTGGGCAACCTGTGAGACATGGAAATGCAAGGGAAGCTTAGGGCACGAGTCTTCATTTAGGAAGTGATTAATCCAGATTTTAGCTTATCTTTGTT
This sequence comes from Numida meleagris, assembly GCF_002078875.1. Lineage (NCBI taxonomy): Eukaryota > Metazoa > Chordata > Aves > Galliformes > Numididae > Numida > Numida meleagris. The sequence goes on along the minus strand of NC_034419.1, from coordinate 13,159,233 downwards.
ATTTTTAGAGTACAAGAAAAACAAGTGTTTTTGGAGTAAAATCCTGGCTTCATTGAATTTGGTGGCAAGAAAAACTCTGAAGAACTTCATCAGAGTTAGAATTTCAAACTGTGTTTATTATGTTGAGTCCTGATTCCAAGAAAAGCACCCTGACTTTTCTGGTAGCTTGCTTCGTTCTGCTATTTCATGTATCCATCCAACCTGAGTATCTTGAACCGAGACTCGCTTCCTTATGAGATAGGTTTTTCCAAGTAAAGGCTGCTCTCTGCACTTTGAAATGGTATCAGGAATTGAAGGTTGTTTTGTGTGGGTGTTTGAGTACTCTGTTAATCTGCTACTTTGTGATTCCTCTTCTTCTTTCATTCTTTTTTTTTTTTTTAAGTAACTTGCTTTTTATTGCAGACTGCAAAAACAGTACACTTAAGCTTCCATACCCATGCTTCTTTCTGAAATGTTTTGCTTTAGTTTTCTAACTGTCGTCGTGCTGTGAATTCTGCAGATTTGTTTATAAGTGTCACGTGCTTCTGCTACATCTGCATTGTCACTGTTATGGTATTTTTTCTTTCTGTCTGTTTCTTCCACAGGAGTTTAACAAGTAATCTGCCCAATGTGAATCTACCAAATGTGAATCTCCCTAAAGTACCAAATCTACCAGTTAACATCCCGCTAGGCATCCCACAAATGCCTAGCTTTTCTGCACCGTCATGGATGGCTGCTATTTATGATTCTGAGTGTGTATTCAGTTCAAATTAGATCTCATTTAAATTTAAAGTCATCTTGGCATGGATATGTATTGTTTGTTTCTGTGCATTATATAAAACTTTAAAGAGTGATACAGTTAATTAGACGTTTTCTGAATGAGACACTAGTGAATTTCTGGCATGTGTATTTTGAGGGTTTTTGGTATAAATCTTGAAAATTTTCTTACTCCCACTGAGAGTTTGAGCAAGTATCTTGCTTTACAAAACAGCTGTCACCAATGGGACACGTTCTGGCCAACATATGAAGCACGGAGTGCATAATGGGAAATGATGTGTCTCAGAAAAGAGTTTTGTCCAAAAGAGAGGATGAGCCAACTTCAATGCCAGTCAACCAATTTATGTGGACCAGATGTAGATCTAACACTGAATTTTATTTAATGCAAGCTCCACATTCCTCAGATGATAATTACTGTCTTGATTTTGATGAAACAGTTTAACATAGAGGAACAACTGTTATTCAGGTTACTAGAGGCCCCAGAGAGCAATTGAAATTCCGTGCCCATCATTGTAGCCTGGGTAATCCTGTGGCCAAGTAAAGAAAGATATTTTCAATGTGAACCTTTGACTGTGGATGGAGAAATTGGGCACTGTCAACGCAGTTGCTCCCTAGGAGCCTTGGGCTCTACTCTGACTCCCTGTGCGAGCTCAAGGTTGCTGAGGAGGGCAGCACTGCTTATCCCCAACTGAGCACACATCAGGCACCTTCTGCTCTTACAGCTGCTTTTCCCTAAAGGTCCCATCCGCCAAGCAATGGGGAGAGGGGTACAAGTGGGCTAAGCCCAGACCTATGCGTTGGAGGCAGCTGGTCTCCCAAGGCCCTAGCACAGGATCTTGAATCACCCCATTTCTCCTGGGCCATCTATGGTTATTGTAATATGGGATGATCTCAACCAGCTCTACACGGATGAGTTGCATTTTCCCTACCATCTCCTCTCTCAAAAGATAAAACCAAAGAAGCTTCCCAGATTCTACCCCATCACTGTTACTGGAATACTCTAGGTTACATCTACACCTGGGGTCCACCAAATGCCTCTGCCACGCACAGGCTTTGTTGCAGAGCAGTGGTAATGAACCAGAAGTAAAGCAAACACTGGTTTTTAATTTATTATTAGATTTTTTAAATTTTTGTTTCAATGCAATACAACTCATATTCATGCTAAGATAGCTATATTAAAGGCTAGATTAGGCAGTTGCCTGTAAAGAGTACTTGAAAGTTTTAATCTTTTTCTCTGTGCATGCTGTGTGGTATTGCCCTTGAAAAGATAAGAATCATGTCATGACAGAAAATTGGATAATCCCTCTGAAAATGTGAACATAAATGGTATCTTGCAAGCTGCCTATGTGACTAGAGTAATTGCGGTGCTCACAAGCAAAATATTAACAGTGCAACTTGGAAATGAATCTAATATATTGTTTACTCGCGTGTAGTCCTAATCAAAAGTGAGAAAAAGACCAAAAATAATAATTCTAAAATTTTGAAACCAAATGGGTGTGATAATGTTGCTGTGGTAAATACCAATTACTGCGTTTGCACATACTTAATTATTTCAGATATAAGTTTGTGCATTTCCAAATCTGGTTTTAGACTCTTAAAGCCTACTTATACCCAAGCAGAGGTTTGAACCAGGAAAAACCAAAAATTGGTGGCTAGATCAGCACTGGAGACTTTTGCACACTTGTCCCCCGGTTAAAGGAAATGCTTGATTCTTTATCTTTTCACTTTCCTGGTTTCCTTTTCCTCACCCATCCCCTCCATCAAGGATGTGTTACCTGTCGCTTAGTGTCAGATCCATTTCTCTTGCGATGGAGATGACCCATCCTCTCTGTCGTTCTCTCCGCTAGTGCAGGACCACAGGGTCCCCGGCATGTTGGGACCATGGTTTTCACCTGGTGGCAGCCACGTATGCCTTGGCTCCGATTTCCTCTGGCATTAACTCAATGCAGCTGGCATCTGTCACAATAGAAACACCCTCCCTCATCTGTTTCTATAGATGATGTCGGCACTAGTGGTGATGCATGGTGTGCTAAATATCTTATAAATTACTGTGTTAGCATTAGTGGTATGCGAGGAGGGGGTCGAAACTCTTGAAGCTCCCTTGGTAATTGTTCTGAAAAAAGTGAGGGAGAAGGAGAGAGGGTGGGAGAAGGGCTATGGATGCATAAATTTCTCTGCACAAACAGAGCACCATCGAGTTCTATATTTTTGTTCTGTCAGTGGAGGTTTGGGATATAATTATACTGTGAAAAGAGCCGGTGTAGCTGCAGGACCAAAGACTTCCATCTGGGCAAGGGTGTGGGTTCGAGAATACAAGCTACAGAGAGAAATTTAGAGTTTTGTGACAGGCCAAAGACGTTGCAAAAGAAATTTAAAAAAAAAAAAGGAAAATCTGTTGTCCTATAGATGCCTTTGCAAGAGGCAGATCTGAGGAGAGGTGCAGCAGTCAATCCAGCCAAAAGTCCTGGGTATGAGATGCCCAGTGCCCTCAGCTCAATTGATCTACCCCTTTCTTTCCAGCTGTTAAGAGCTAACGCGTGTCCTCGCGCACCACTTGTTAGCACTGTCCCTTTCCCAGAGCCCAGTGGGCGGGATGAGGCCACCTAAAGATACGTTTTGGAGGGGGGAGAATTGCATGAGACCCCACATCTTAATAACTGCATACGTTCTGGTATGGTAGTTATTATTGATCAAGGATTTTCTACCACAGTTTCTGGCCTTAATTCTTAATAATCACATACGTTAATGTGGTTATTAACTAAGGCTGATTTTTACCATACACACATTCTTCCTGTTAATATGTGTGACTCGGTGTTGTCTCACTCATCTGGTCTGGAGAGTTTTGTGGGTTACGACAGCAAGGTAGATTAGGCAACTGTATGGTAAAACTCAAAATCCTGATGGTGGAGATTGCCAGCGTTGTCCTGTGTATGAAACTACTGTCTGCTCCACACTTGTTGCAGAAATGGTCTCCACATCAGGTTACTGAGAGCCTGATGCCATCTATGACTTTTGTTCTCCTTTTGCCCTGCCAGCAATGGATCAGGCACCTCAGAAGATCTGTTCTGGAAACTGGATGCCCTACAGACCTTCATCCGGGATCTGCACTGGCCTGAGGAGGAGTTTGGGAAACACTTGGAGCAGCGCTTGAAGCTTATGGCGAGTGACATGATCGAGTCCTGTGTGAAGAGGTACGCGTGCACACGAGCTAGACGGGAGCTCACAGGGAGCAACACTTGGTTTTGTCTCACTATCAGTGCTTTATTCATGGCCCCAGCTCACCTCTGCCCAGCACCAGCTGAGTGGAAAGGCACCCACTGCTGTGAGCTGTGGGCTCCGCAAGCACGTGTTTGCCTGTTCAGACTCTGGAGGGTGTGTATTCATATGGCAGTGATGAGTTGATCGTTGGACTGGATGATCTTAGTGGTCTTTTCCAACCTTAATGATGCTGTGATTCTGTATTCACAAGAAGGCAGTAAAGCAAAGAACCACCCACAATTTCAAGCTTTACGGGCTGTTATCTTGTTGGCGCCTCATGAGAGGTTGAGTCTTTGTCAGTGCAGTTTGGTGTCAGCAGGGCTGAATGCTGAAGGCGTAGCCCCAAGTAAGATCTCAGCTAGAAAACACAGATCCATGGGAGAAAAAAAAAAAGAAAGAAAGAAAAAAGAAAGAAAAAAAAGAAAAAAAAGAAAAAAACTGGTTCCTAAAAGGGTGATAGTGTAGCTTAGCACACAGGCCTCACATCTGCTGCTGAAAGAAGAAAGCCAGTGTATCATCAGCACGTTGCAGGATGCTCACCTGCTGGTCTTCCAAAAGAGAGAGGTTTCTTTAAAAACTTTCAAACACACAGGCAGCTGTCATTTTGAAAACAAAATGTTACCGTTAAATTGTCAAACTTCCCACAGTAATTTATGTTCATTTGGTGTCAGAGCTGATTAGGCAGGAGGAAGAAATGAACTTTGCATTCCATCGTGCAAAAATTAATAGACAAAGAGACAGACCAAAGGCAAAACGAGTGCCAAATACAGCTGGTACTGCTAATAATAGATGCAATGTGTGATGTGGCTGTTCTGTACCACAGTTGCCTGGCCACTCTGCAAGCGCGAGCATGGGGTTTGTTGTTCGCACGTTCTCACAGTCTGGATATCCAACGTCACAATACGAGAAGGCACGGTCGGTCCCCGAGATGGAGGCAGGAGGCTCGCCTGCTGGCAGCAGGCAGCTCGAGACTTGCTCTCACCTTTCTGAGAGCAATGAGGTGGCCGTGGTGTCTTTTGATTTGAGCAGGTCACCCTAAGTTGCAGCAGCTGGTTTGGGTCCTTTGGCTTGGCGTGGAAGCTGATCTTCAGTTGTCAAACCGTTATTGAAGGGTGAATGCAGTGGGGTTTGTTCCTGTAAGCAGCAAATGCTCTGTTGGAGCCAATGCGGGGCAGTTCCTGGGCTCTGCTCCTTTTGAAACTGGACTTCGCCCTATCCCCAGAGGTGTTCAAGGCCAGGTTGGATGGGGCCCTGGACAACCAGATCTGGTGCCCTGCCCGTGACAGGGAGTTGGAACTAGGTAATATTTGAGGTTGTTTCCAGCCCAAGCCATTCTATGATTCTGTGACACAACGGACAACTTTGCTGCATCTACAGTGCAGTTGTAGCCGTGATGATCTACGGAAATAAGATCAGGTGATGTTGGTTGAGATAACTGGGAAAAATAAGCACGTTACCAGGTACATCTGAGGAAGGATTTTTGTGCCTGGGAGCTGGCTTTTTTTCCCAACTACTCCAACCCTTCTACAAATATATTGCCCCTCTGTGAAAACTTGGCCCAGCTTGTAATGGTACGACTATATATAATGGTTCTGAGCATAAGTAAGTAGGAACATGCTCATCTCTGCGAGGAGATGGAAAATCCCAGTCACTTTTGGTCCTTTCAGTAATTATCAAGATTCTAGTCCCCGAGTCCAGGCTAAATCTGGCACTGGTAATTAAATCAGTTCAAATGCCACTGCTGATGTAAACCAATATGCTGCTTTCCCTATTTATATCACCTGCAAACAGGGCCTGGCTAAGGTTTCTTTAGCAATTTCAGTTTGACACAACATTTTTCTTCGCGTCTGTCTCTGAACTGTTGAATGCCATGGAGGAGCCACCCCGCCTTCCATGCTCGGTTGTATTTCGGGGCTGTCAGGAAAGCAGCCCTTGCAAGGCAGGCCTCTTCTGCTAATACATCCAGGCAGCAGGACCTCCATACCAGCTCGGATCTGATCCCAAGAACAGGAGTTTCACATTTGTAAATTAGTTTTCATTTGCATAACCCTTGGGGGATCTTTCAAGATCAGAGTTATTCCTGAGCTGCAGCTGATATTATTTGTTATTTCTAAATAGAAGCTCCTATGTTAATTTGTTGGCAGATTCTGTCTGATGTGATAATTGTTCTGTGCTAGGTTAGATTAGTGAAGTACCTCTGGAATCTGCCGAGGGGCTCAAGAGAAAGACGAGGCAATGCCCACCATACTGCAGGGCTTCCCAATGCTGGTCACGCATGACTTGGTATTTTCATACACAGCAGGGATCAAATTCTGTAGTCATTGCTTCCAAAAAGCTCTGTGTGGGCTCATGTACGATCATCCACACGTGACTGTGCGTGTGCTCGGGGAAATCACTTTGATGAACTTTGAGATGCTTAGGAAGTTTCCATAAGCAAAGAAAGTCATGCAGACCTAAAACCATAATGATCCAACAGCGTCCTTTCAGTCAAGCAATGATGAAATTCCCTTTTTTTTTTTTTTTTTTTTTTGTAGTGGATATTATGAAGCAATAGGAGCTTCCTTTAATGCACTAGGCTTGCTATTTGTGGTTGTAAATCAGCTAATGCATCCAAATGATAGGTGTGCGTTGACACTGCTGTTTGTAGCATCATCACACTGTTTATCAAGCATGAGAAAGTCATAGTGTCTCTGAAACCGTTGCACACTTTATAAATAGTGTGCATTCTGGGGAATGTGTTTCTTTTTAAACTGGAAAATCACTTTTAGTAAAAGCACATTGTAACCATTGTACTGTAACGCTCCCAAGTAGCACTCAGCTTTCTGTTTTGCTGAACTCTTCTAAGCCTTGTGTTTCACATTGTTACTAGCTTCGGTGTTTCAAAAAGAAACTGAAGCATCTTTTTCTGCTTTCCCTAACAGAACCAGGATTGCATTTGAAGTAAAACTGCAGAAAACCAGCCGATCAACAGATTTCCGAGTCCCTCAATCAATATGCACCATGTTTAATGTCATGGTAGATGCCAAAGCTCAGTCAACAAAGCTTTGCAGCATGGAAATGGGCCAGGAGGTAAAAATGCAGGTTCTTCTTTTCACACCTTTTAAAGGCAACGTAATGAAATTTCCTGTCTCCTGTTGTGCTGGGTTCAGAGATGTGTTATCAGTTGTGGATTTAGCCTTCCGTATAGAGTGTGCAGATGAACATGTAGGGCATTGCTCTCAGATAAATCTGATAAATATATACACTCAGAATCCCAATCACTTAGGAATGATTTTTTGCAAGGATTGTGGTGTGCATAAGGTACCTCTGAAGCCTGCCTAATGTGAGGTGACCATATGTATTAAATCACTAACCCCATTTTGGAACCAGGTGTCAGTAACAGACTTCCATGTGTGACTATTTTCTGGACACAAAAACATGGAAAACAGTAGTGCCAAGTTGTTGCTGAGCTTCTTGAAAGGAAAAAGAAGTAATAACTTAAGAAAGTAAACTGAAATTCCGTTGGTTTTGACTTCCTTGAATACAGGCTATTATCAGCAAGCCTGGTGATCCTGGATTTCTGGGTTTTTAGTGACTCGGGTTGTTAATGAGGATGTTTTGGAAATCAAGCTAATTCCAATATCATGACAGAACAAGCTCCTTGCATTCATAAAACTGCCAGGTGAAGTGTTTGCATGGCACAACTGCCTCCATTTATAGCGTGACCAGGTCCTCTCTGCATATTCCCATGCTCACATGTGATGCTCAGTGGTTGCAGATCTGCCTGGGCTGCTGCAGGAGGTGTTGGGCCTGGCAGCCCTGAGCCTGTGGCAAGCAGCACTTGCAGGGGTAAGAGGTTTTAACAGCGGAACTAAGAGACCTGCAAAGCAGATGTAAATTAGCAGTGCATAAGTTACCATGTAGGGCTGCAGTATGGTGTACACCCTCCCTTTTTCTTTTCTTCCTTTTAATGTGTGTTTCTACGCTCCCTCCGTTTGCTTTTCATTTTGGCTACGCCTGCCTCCCTTTCCTGAAGCTGTATAAAGCTGCACGTTGAGGTGCTCATACAAGGGAGGGGTCAACAACAGAGCTCTCCTTTTGGGCAAAGGGTAAGAATGCCACTACTGCTCTTCCAGTCCCAGTGGAAATGGTGGAACAGGCGGATGCCAGAGAGATGAGGAACAGGGTTTTTAGGGAGATGACATTTTGGCATGGAACAGCCCCCTGATTTTCCTTTGTCACTGCTGTACATGGGCAGACTCAGTGCTCTTTCTGCCCTCATTCTGGGGCTCCCTCCCACCCCGTGGCCTTTCTCTGAAGCCCACCTTCGGTTCTGCTCACTTTATCAGATACTTGAATGCATTTTGAGAGCATTACCCTGTGAAACAAACACCCATCATTTCATTTCCATTTCCTTGTCTCTAAAGGCAGCTGTTAAAACATTTGGTAAACATACTTTACCATCTTAAATATTTATTTTTCCTCTGAATTTTTAATACATCTAAGGGGATAAATGTATGTATTAAATGTTTCTCAGTTGGTCTAGTATGTTTCTATTTAATATCTAAGGTCAGATGGTCCTTAGAGAAATACAACGTACACACAATCTGTTACATGACAAGGCAAGATACTCATCACATAAAGTCAAGTTGAATCATTGTAGTGCACTGATTACGGATTGTAATAATAGAGCTAATAGAAAGCCACAATGAACCCTGCCAGCAGCAGTGGCTGCACTGAGCAAAGCAAATCGGTTGGGTGATCTTTAACCTCAGGCATTTTCCTAGGTAATGCAGAGGGAGCTGTTAGGAAGGCTGGTTTAGGCGCCAGCTATCTCTGAACGCTGCTCTGGGGCTGCCCCAGGGTTTGTGCCCTAATGGGAAGGTGTGGTCAGAGCCCTATGGATACCACCTCCGTGTTTGCACGGGACCCTCTCCTGCTCTCAGAGCTGCATTTTTATTCCATCAGTGCTCTTATTTGCCTTGTAAGCATCCTTTTCTGGGGATGGAGAAGTGCAGTGCCATCGCATTTCATCTGGCCACCTTGGTGCTGAGCCCTGCCTCCACTTGCCCTCTCCCACACCTCCTTCATTTCTCCTCCATCCCCAGAGCCCTGGCAGCCCTCTGGTTGTCCTTGTTCTTTTCTTTGTCTCCTCCTTGCCTTCCCAATCTGGCCACCCTCTGTCTCCTTCCTGAGGAGTTAGCCATATCCAAGGTCTTCCACGCACACACAAAATACAGTTGCAGAAGGAAATCATCATGGGGAAGACAACCCCAGTGTACACTCAACTCCTCTAGCATCTTCCTTAGCAAGTCCTGGCCTTGTGTGCTGAGGGCATCAGGAGTTCTCACCCATATCCAGCTCTTAGCAGTCCCTCTCAGCCTGCAGCCATGTTTCCAGCTGTGTCAGCTGTGTCAGCTGTGCCAGGTCCATCTGCGGGCTGATAAGGCCTAACTACATTAAACACATCAATCGTAGGTAACTGATTGCTACAAGCGACTCATTTATGTCTTGACATCAAAATGGAATCTCCAAACGCAAACACTGCTTGTTGGTTTATGTTTAGGTGGGAGCAGCCTGCCTTGCCCAATGGGTGTGTGGGCAGCGCTGCAGACCCCTGCCCTGTCATTGGAGAGCCCACAGGGGGCTGTCAGCAGATAGTTCCTGTCCTGTTGTACTTGCTGCAAATACTGTGGGCAGCAATCTCTGACATTTCAGTGGAAGGTTTTGCTCACATTTCGTTTTCCCCTGCTAATTGTTTCTGTTGCTGTGCACGATGCTGTTATCATAACCGCACTTTAAAGATCCTTTGGCTTTTTTTCATTTGGTTTTATTTATCATTTACCTTCATATTTTCTTTTTCCTGTCTTTTGCACTTTTCTCTTTATTTCTGTCCCCAATCATCTGAAAAGTTTGCTAAAGAGTGGGTAAGTGTGTCTGACTTTTTTTCTTTGTTCCAAATTCCCGTGTTAATATGTTGTTGTCACAGAAAAAAAAAAGAAACAGTAGAGCAGTTCAGACTGCTGACAGACATTGAGACCAGCATCTAGCATTTGTAAAGCCCTCACAGTCTTCGTTCCCAAAGTCTGATTAGTATTTAAAGCAGATTTGTCTCTTTCAATGTGATTTGATGTTAACATTTTAAAACAATATTAATGCCAAGTGGTAATGAATATAGTGACTAGCACCAATGCTTGAAATGTTTGACTGAAAAATCAAATGTTTTGTGTTGGAAAGCAGTCATAATCAGCATTTTCTCAGTCCATTGAAAATAAGAATATACTGTATGTTTTCACTAATTAAATCTTGTATTGGAAACAGGTCTTTTCTAAATTAGTAGAAGACTGTATTTTAGTACCTATTCTAGCCATATTGCAGCTGATTGCAGCAGAGCTCCCAAGCTGAGGAAGGTTTGGCATGTGCAGAAATTGGGCTGCATACACAGAGCTGCTGCAAGCAGTGGCTGTGGTCACCAGTGCTGAGCTGAGCCGCAGGGCTGCTACTGGGCAGAGCTCTGCACTTGCTGCCATCTTTTGCATGAGAAAAAAAAATTGGTCTTGGTTTGCGGGGTTTCTTTAAAATCTATTTTAGAATCACTGAGTGAAGCATTTGGACAAGTGCTTTACTTTAACCTCATACCTGCTGAACCCGATGCATGACGCATCTTTGAGTGCTCTGCTGAAGTAGACTGCAGAGCATCACCCCGGTGGTTCAGCCCATTGCAAACTCCCAGGCATGGCAGAGCCTCCCCTCCCATGTGTGGCCCCAGGAGCTGTGGGCATGCAGAGGAGGGAAGGGTTACCCATGCTCCATAAACTAATGGAGGATTTGCCTGGATTCAAAGTCTCTAAGTGTAAATAATCACAGGCCACTGTAGTGGAGCACACAAGATTCAGCTGCGTAGTTCTTCAGGCTAATACTGCTGCATGTTGTAGTTTGCCACAGGAAGACACTGATGACCATAAAGCTCTTGCCTGTAATCAATGCTAATGTTTTCCTCTGCCTTTCCTTTTATTTTTCTTTAGCACCAGTACCATTCAAAAATAGATGAACTAATTGAGGAAACTGTCAAAGAAATGATAACACTCCTTGTGGCAAAGGTAACCTTCAGCTTCAGGTGAAGTGATTCACTGCTAACATTGCTTTTTAATATGTGTTTCCATTAAAATATGACACATTAAGATGTTGAATTGGCTTCTTGTTTTTCACAGGAAAGATCATAAATCTCCCCGCCCTTTCATGATGACTCTTTGATGATTAGGAACTGCATGAGATGCAATTCACTGTTAGCAGGATTGGCGTGCTAGCCCAGAAGTGGTTTTAAAGAATGGGATTTCTATCTGTGGGGTACCAGCTTCAGCCCATGCAGTTGGGTGGCGCTGCTGCGTAGACGTTGGGTGTCATTCGAGGTGGTCACCGCCCCGTGATCACCATAGGGACTCAAGATCACCATATGCTTTCCTAAGAAATTCATTTAGAGGCAACAGTAGTGGGAAATGCATTCCCAAATGTCAGGTTTAATTGTTTGGAAATTGTGTTTTTTACCAGATTCAGCTCCTCTAGATCTGCTGCCAGCATTTCCCAAGGGGTGTTGTGTAGGTCTGGTATGCCGTGCTAACACACGGGGAGCTGGGAGGTAGCGAGGAAGATGGCAGGGTGTTTTTTCCTGTAGTTTCAAACTTTCTGAGAACAAGTCATCCCTATTATACAGTGGAGACCTTTAAACATATGCCAGTTGGATTATTCCACAAGAACAGCCATCTAGCTGCATGCTTGACACTGTGTACTGGAGCAAAGACCACCAGCTTCTTCCCTGGGAGAGGCTGTGCTGGTTGCCAGTGCCATGCTGCACCCACATCCCATCCCCACGTCCCATGGCCCCATGTGCGAGGCCGTGTTGTCCATCCCTTTGGCAATGCTGAGAGCTCCACTGGCTTCTCTGAAGCCAAACCTGATCTGTACACCCTTGTTCAACTATTAAAAATAATCTCATTGTTTTCTGTGTTTGTAGTTTGTCACCATTTTGGAAGGAGTCTTGGCCAAACTGTCTAGATACGATGAAGGAACTTTGTTTTCTTCTTTCCTGTCATTTACTGTAAGTACAGACAATATCTTCCTTTCTTTGTGTTTTTTTTTTAATTTTTTTTTTCCTGAGTTGTAATCTCCTGCTCTCCCTGGACTAGATCAGCTACATAATAATTATGCCATTCTGTGATATTTGGACACTGAAATCCCCACATGAGTTGGCAAACATCCTGCTCAGTACTTGGACACCCAAGAAGCATAGGTCATCATATTGTAGCATCGTGTAAAGATATGATCAGTCATCATTTGGGTTGGTGGAGTTCCTTCTGTTGAGGAAGCATATGAAGCTGCACTGTAAATTCAAGTTCCCTAGTTAAAGAAGTTGCTTCATTGCCACCTTGCATGACAGGTGTGTTCCCTTCATTCTTCTAGCCAGAACAGTGAGCATTTTAGGAAACAAAATAAAGGAAATCTGGGGAGTGCCATTTTTTTTCTAGAAAAGATAGCGGAAAATGCCCTAACCATAAGGTTATGCATAAGGTGCCTGATGTCATGTTTCTCCCCAGCACTGCAGAAGCAATCCTCATCTCATCACATTAGGTATTTACTAGAAGGGGACTGGACAAGAACAGCATCCAGGCAAAACTGGCCTCAGTATCCTCATGGGTTTAGCAATCTGAACTGCATTCCAGAAAGGGTTTTGGACAACTTTTTAAGGCAAACATGTAGTAGCTGATTTCCAAAGGTCTTCTGAAAGTGCAAGAGCACTTGGCTTCTCTCACTTGGGCTCGCAAAGGAGAGTGCATCCAAATGCGTGTGTGTCGGGTTGTTTGGAAAGTTGCACTGAAATTCCCATAGACTTCCACGGATGGTGAGTCCACCAGCTCCCTGGGCAGCCTGTTCCAATGTCTCACCACTCTTTCTGGGAATAATTCTTTCCTAATATCTGACTGGAACCTCCCCTGGCACAACTGAGGGCCATCTCCTCTCATCCTGTCACTGTTACCTGGGAAAAGAGGCTGACCCCCACCTCTTTGTGACCTCCTTTCAGGGAGTTGTAGAGAGCCATAATGTCTCCCCTGGGTCCCAGCAAGGAGTAAGAGGCACTGCAGAGGAGCAGCAGGGGGCTCCTTGCCAGGCAGGGAATGTCTCTCGCTTGGTCCCAGTGTTTGCTGGGAGGGCAGCTGGGATGCGCTGGGCAAGGAGAGGCTGAGGGACAGCCCTGACCGCACTGTGCTTGGGAAGCCTGCGCTGAGCAGCACCACTCCCTGCAACTCTCTGTGTTTAGTTTTTGCAGCGCTAAATACAGAAATTCTCTCTTGTTAGAGCATGCTTGCACCACCTCCCACGTTTTCCCTGTCTGAACAAATACAACAAAGTGTTATGGTCCAAGCCGCTGAGATCTAGGAAGCATTAGTCTCCCACCCCCTTCTCCCGACTTCTTTCAGCGCGTGTTTTCCAGGCTCTCGGCAAGTGGCATGTAACCGGGGGTCTTGTGACAGACAGTTTTATCACCTAGTAGGCTCTCCTCATTTCCAATTCTTGCCTCGAAATTCGAGATAAAATTAATGCATCTGTTGTCCTAATAAATTCTCACTAGCCACTTCCCCTTACGGAGCACTTTGAGAGGAAAATACCCTTCTAAATTTGGCCAGGCTTCTTTTTTTTTTTTTTTTTTTAATTTCTGTTTGTTGCCACATTCGAGTGCATCTCAGCAGCAGCAGCCCAGGCCCTGGATGGGTGTCTGCATCTGAAGCTCCACTGAGTCACAGGAATGACAGCTGCTAAAATTCCCTTTAATCTGGATGGCCTCCGTAGGCGGAGAATTACACCTACGGTAATTAAAACTAAAGACTGCATATTACCCGAGGGAGACAGAAGTAAAAGATCTTATTTTTGTTCTGCACAAAAATTGTATGGTAAACTGAGACGTTTCATGGCAAAGTCACATCGTTTGTGAAAAACGGCAGCCTAGCAAAAATCACACAACATCCGGCAGTTTGGAAATCTCACTGAATGTAGCCAAATCTGAGTTTAAAGAAAAACAAGTAATTATTCCGATTAAAGGGGAGTGGGCAGGAGAAGCAGCTCAGTTTTGTTGTGGGTGGAGGGGGGGGATGGCAGGAAGCTGCCTGAGCTATTCTCGCTGCCTCTTGGCTTGGGGGAAGGAGAGGCGGTGGCACTGGGCTGGGCCCAGCAGCGCAGCGCTCCCATCCAGGTTTCCCCTGGCTGCCCCAGGAGGGAGCAGTGAGGATAAATGCAGCCCCGGGGCCAGGTGCCCAGGCAGCTGCTGAGATACCTGCAGGCGAGGTGAGCGTCGCTGATTCGCAGGGAGCCAGCGCTTGGCACAGGTCTTACAGAATCGTAGCATCATTAAGGTTGGAAGAGGCCTCTAAGATCAGATAGTCCAACCATCAACCCATCACCACCGTGTCCGCTAAACCATGTCCCTCAGTGCCTCATCTGCCTTTTTCTTGAAAACCTCCAGGGATGGTGACTCCACCAGCTCCCTGTTTCACCACTTGCTTGGCAGCACATGGCTGGGACCTGCCCTGTACCCCTGCAACCCTCTCTGCCTCCAGGAGCCAGCGCTGGGGATGGCCCCATAGCCCCCCCTGCCCTCCCTGCACCTGCTGCCCAGGCACTGCGAGTGCTCGCAGCGTTCACCTCAGCAATTACCACCAGTCTGGTCTTTTGTATCGCCTCATTGTGCTTAATTATGCACCCCCCACACACACCATATGAGTACTTCCACCCACTCTCACATTCTGTCTCACACATACATTCATTCTCTCATTCGGGACACATAATTTATTCATCCCAAGATGCAACTGTGTGCGTGTTATATTTAGGCTGTTTTAATGGTAGCTTTAGAAATATTTAAAAGCAGGTGAGCTTTTACACCCAAACAAAGATGGCCGGCAACGCTTCCCCTAATTAAAAGCAGAAGCGTTGTGGAAAATCCCAGCTAGACACTTTCTAGACACGGTGCCTTATGCTGCAGTGGTGAAAGGGTCTCTCTGGCCAGCTGGGAGCTGCTCAGTTGGAAAAGTTGGACCTGGCCTTCAGGGCCACCCTGCCACGTGTGCCAGGCAACAGGCAACCACATTTGGGGTCTGAAGGGCTCAGGAGGACACTGCAGAGTGCAGCGTCCTCCCTGCGGTACCCTCCAGAAAATAGCATCTGTAAAAAGGGGAGAAAAAAAGTTGTCGGGTATCCTCATGTCGCAGTCCATGGTCAGGAGGCTGAGAAGCTTTGTGGTGCTGTTCTGGTGCACGATGTGAGCGTGCTGTCCTGATGCCAAAGCACCACAGGTGCGAGGCGGGATGCACGTGGGCACAGTGCTCGCGTTGGAGCCCACGGCTGTGTCACCCCACACAGAGATGCAGTGCTTGTCGGGGCCACCCCTGCACCCTTGGGCTCAGCTCCCACGGGGACAGTCACTGCCTGGAGTGACACGTGGCGTTGGGTAGTGAACGAAGCCCCCCGGGCCAGTAACAGTGTGTCCTGATGAAACGCATCTTCTACTCGCTTCAGGAGAGGAGGGAGAAGCGCAACGCCCGCACTCATCCATTGCTATTAGAGCCTGAAGAGCAGTGAAGGTACCTCTCCCAAACAACAGCATCACCCTTCCCTGTTATTTTAGGTGGGAAGCGTACTTTCTGTCATCCTTTTCCCCCTACTCAGCACTGTATTGTCCTGAGGCTTTGGCTATAGAGCTATTGCTGCTGTTTAAAGGAAAAGCCTGAAAGCGTATTGGTGGTGACTCTGTTCTTGTTCCTTTTACAGGTGAAGGCTGCTTCCAAATACGTGGATGTACCCGTAAGCGCAATTTAAACAACTTCTGTATAGTAAATTGCTTTGTGCTTTGTTTTATGGCATGTGTAGCGACCCACATTACACATTAACAGCCAAGACTGAACCATTGGCCCTCACACTTCTAACATTTGAACTGGAAAGAATGTCTCTATGATGTTATTAAGGAGCATTTGCCCTCTTACAGAGACCTGTGAGGCTCTTCAGGCACTGCTTTGCAGGTGGTGGCAAAAAGGTACCACCGTTATGCAATTGGCTTGAGTTGCATTAAAAATAATGAAAAAAAAAAAAAGTTGAAGATAAAAACAAGAGCGGTGCATTCTGTTAATTCCTCATTTGGACTTGTGCAAATTACAGAACAATTTCCAAACAAAAAGGTCCAGACATGTTAGAACTGAGCCAACACACGTCTAACACATTCACTAATCTATTTTATTTTTGTTCTTCTAATTGTTGGTTTATTTCACTCTTTTAGAAAAAATGACTTTATTATTACTTTTGCGAAATGGTGATGGACTAGCAACATGTGTTTGGGAAATTGTTAATGAAAATAATTTTTTACTTTTTTTCTGTAACTGGTATAGAAAAATTACATATCGTCAACTCTAATTAGACCTTGATTCATAAGGAAAAGAGCCCTTAATGTCCTTAGAGCGCTTAACTTGCCAGAAACATACAGTTAAATGGAGTTGAAGTATAATTTGTTAATGTTGGATGGAATAGGGGGTTACTGTTACGTTATCGACAGAGAGGCAATTACAAATGAAAAATATTAGTCCTTAATATAGCACACAAATCCTGCATTCAGTCCAGCTGGTCTGTGTACATCGGGAGTGACTCAGTTGAGTTTGGTGGCCTGTGTTTGTAGTGGACAGGCATCTAATGTGGATGCAGTTGGGCTGCATGTTTTCACGTGACAATGTGACAAATATGTCGGGCATCTTGGGCTGCGTCTTTCACACTCTTTCTCCCAAGATAGACTTTTCCAGCAAAATGACTGCACCTTTAGTCCAGCATGGAGAAGACAAGCTCTTGAACACCAAGAGCTCTAGGTTGCTTTGAGGTATCCCAGCGCAGAGATCTGCGTCTCGTTGTCTTTGAGCGGTAGAAACAAGTTGCGTTGGAGGGAGGGGCCCAGAATTCGTTTTTCATGTCCTAGCAAATGTGGAGATTCTTTATTTGACATTCCTTGTCACTCAAGCGCATTTTAATATTAGTCACCAGGAGTCTGAGCGTAGAACTGTTGTTTTGGGGCACCCAACGTAGGAGATGATGTCAAATCCATGTGGTCTCTCCCACACCAACGGCAGTTTTCTCCCACTTGCTCTCTTGAATGTTTGCACTGGTTCTGACGAAATCAGCAGCCAGCCCCACACAACTCCCACCCCACTGCCAGCGAGCACCGCCGTGCTGCTTCAGGTCCCTGTTGTAGGGGAAAAGAGGGGAAACGTGGTTGAGCAGATACCAGCCGGTTAAACCTAGTTCGGCAGGCACTGCTGCTATTGCCCGACACAAAGCATTGCCCTTCAGTGCCACCTTGCACGATCAGCCTGCTGAAAATTGCTTGAAAGTGTAACACTTGACTACTGCCACATTTGTTTGTCCTCATTGTTTTTCAAATTAATACCTTGTCATTGTTTCAGTAGGTGTTAAGAAATGTTACTGGCTTCCCAAGGGCCGAGCGCTGGCCCTTCGCTTGATAATTGTTTGCTTTGTGTTAGAAAACTCCCTTCCTACTGCTTTCCAAACTGTCCTCATTTTCACCCTGGAAATTACACAGATGTGTTAACTAACTTCAATTTGCAGCGGCTGACAATCGTATCTTGCAGAGAAACGATACTCTGTGATCTGAGGTAAATCACAGTAATGGAAACTAATGACACTAGTTATTAACAAACTTACAATGTGCCATGGAAATTTAAGATTTTGTGGCAGCTCTTGTAATGAGTCGTGTTACAGTATTTTAATGGCTTTCCTTTGAGGTAAGTTGGATTTCAATACATCAAGCAACATGAACTCAAACAGGATTTTTTTTGTTTTTTTAAGCATTTTCCCCTCCGCTGGCCTCAGTTCCCATTTTCCTTAGGGAAATGCTCTTATCCCTGTCTGGTGTCATTGCATGGCTCCGTGCTGGGCATGGGCACGCTGTCCTATCCCCGTCACAGCAGGTAAGGAAGGGGCGAATTGCACGAGGACGGCAGGAGAGAGCCAGAGGAAGAGAGGCAGTGCTGAGGGGATGCGGAGGAGCTGCTCCTGCGACGTGCTCATGGTTTTCTCTCTCTCTCTCTTCTCTTCCACCATACAGAAGCCGGGGATGGATGTTGCTGATGCCTATGTGACATTTGTCCGCCACTCTCAGGATGTCCTGCGTGATAAGGTCAATGAGGAGATGTATATAGAAAGGTTATTTGATGTAAGTAAATGCCTTCTCCTCCTTGGACATCAAGCAGGAGAGACCCAAAATGTGACAAAATAAGACAGGAGGATAAGTCACATTTTGAGAAAATTTATTGGTTATAGCTTTAAAAAATAAAGAAATCCTTCCTTTCTTTCTGACTAAGGCTCGTATCTGCTCTCTGCCTGCTTTAAATCTCTACTCTAGTGTACTGTGTCTTGGTCTGTCTGTGCCTGGATTTTAAGGGAACAGCATCTTCTAAGAGAGCCCTGACTGTATTTAAGCTTGTGGAAAATCTCTCTGTAACGGCACATCTCGGTCATTGTTCTCAGTGTGAAAATTGGAGCCCTTTTGCTGCGGGCCATCTCCTGTGCACAACTCACAACGTTTGTCACTGACGAGATCTCCAAAACTGGCAGCAAACCGTGTGTACCAAATTTTAGTTTAAAAAGCTAACAGCGCACTGCTGGTTGGGAGTGGACATTGTGGAGCTCCGTGACGTGGTGCCTGACACCAAAGATCAGGTTCAGACACGGTTTCCGTGGTCTCAGCGCCGTGGCAGGAAGCTGCCCCAGGTGTTCAGGCTTTTTTTCTTATTGCACGGGATAAATTCGTCAGCCTGTGAGAGAACAGTGACCTGTGATGCCCATTTGTTTTGGGTTTGGATGCATGTTAACCAATATATGTTTCTGCTGCTACTGTTGTGTTACGGCCTTTCTGTCCTCGTAGCTGTTCTATAGCAAAGGTTTTCTGCTAATGGCCAGCCTGTAGCATTAGTGTCTCGGTCTCTTCTAGGGTATTTGTCCAAACAGCGATTTCTGTTCGAAGCAGCTTCTGTTCCCCTCTCCTCCCTCCCCTCTCTCTGCAGTGCCATCTCCAGCTCCCGGCTCTGGCACTGTCACAATCTGACTCGCTTTCTCTACTCGCTCGTTTGCTTCCTCAGTGTGTAGGGAGAGCTGCTTTCCTTCCAGCCAACCTCCTCCTTTACTCGATCTCTCTCTTTCTGCGCATTTTCTTTCCCTTGGAAACCTCTTCCTCCTTCTTAATTCCCACTCTTTCTTTCCCCCGTCCCCTCCCGGATTAAAATGGAACTTATCTCTCATGTCAAATGTTTTATCACATTATATCAAGTGGCATGAATTAGAGTCAAATAATCTTACTGTGTACATCTACTAGCATGACCCATATCCACTGAGAACGCCTCATTCATGCACGGAGCGCAGCCCATCGAGCAGGCACGGGGAGGAAAAAAACAAAACACAAAAACAAAAGCCTGTCGCTTCCATCTGCAGCAGGCCTGCGAGTGCACTGCTCGCTTGTGGGGAAATGCATTCCACGAGCGGTTAGATTTCCAGAGCTCATCTGGACTGTTCTTTTCAATGCCCACACTGCCTTTTCCCTCATCGTTTCCCTATGATTCACAGTTGGTGTGTTTATACCCTTTGGGCCATTATTTCCAATTTTCCAAAAGCTGTAATTAGCACAAATATTGATTTCAGTTTGATCCGTTCGTACTTAGTTTTACCAAGCCATGTTTTAAACAAATTAACTGTGACAACAAAAAAAAAGAGCAGCTACCTTGGTGGAAAGCAAGAAGTGCAAAATCTTTCCTTCCCTCCCTGCTTCCCACGAGTCTCCCTGGTCCCTTTGGAGGGAGGTAACCTCAAGGTGGGACGCGGTGCCACGCGTTTTACCCACGCAATGTGCTGGGGGCTGAGGTTGGCAGGGAGGGAAAGGACGCAGCTAGCACGGAGCCCAGCACAAACAAAGGGTCCTCAGGCTCTGCTGGTCCTGCTTCCTAGAGCAGGAGTAGGTGTGAGCTGTCTTTTTGTTAAGATGGAGGAATAGCCACAAATGGTCTTTGCGGTGTTGAATTGGACTTGGTTCTGGTTTTGTTCTCGCTCCCTCTGGTGCAACTGCGGAGCAATCCTCTCAGCTTGGGGGTTCCTCCGAGCAATGGGATTATTAACATGTTGGAGGTTGAGTTTGGTGCTCGCTCCACCCGGGTGAGCCCTGCTTTGGGCTGCCAGGTGGCAGTGCGGTGCTGGTGGCAGGTAGACCCCTCTGGCTGCAGTATAGGGCTCAGGTGCCTTTCTGTGCCATTAAAAAAAGACTTCTGTCTTTTTTTGGCAGTGGAAGAGCAGCGTTGCTTGGGTTGTGGCTGCCTCCTGCATGCTTAGTGGGGTTTGCAGCCCAGGGTTGTTCCCAGTCGCCCCATCTCCCTGCAGCCCTGCCCAGCGTTTCCATTCATTTCCCTCTTTGTTTCCTCCCCGTAGCAGAGGCTGCAGAGTGCCATCTCCCAACAGAAGCTGGGTTAATCCGTGGGTTTGGGCATTTTACACCATTTCTTAGCTCTGAAATCAAGTCTCTTTCCCTGCACCCCTCCCTCTACTGCAACGCGGGACTGTGCTCTTTGGGGGATGCTGCTGTTTGTGGGAGATGGTTGTAATATTTCTGTGTGGTCTGTGCATTAATCCTCTTCATTCTGCAAATTAGTCAGGGTTGGGTGGGTTTTTTTTTTTCCCCAAAATAGAGTCATCGTCTTAATTTTAAAAATCTGTATTCTTGGGATCATTGAACGAACAGATTGATCGTGGAGTTCTGCTGGTAATCAAAACCTAACTAGCTTTTTGGCAGTGCTGTTTACTGCAGAGTAACATGACTTATTTACTTGGCCTGGCTCACTAATTTGATAACATTTAAAGCTAAAACACTGTAATAAGGCCCCGTTGGTGCAGAGCACTGGTAGCAGAGGAGTTTAAGAATAGAATCGTGGCGTGCAGCCCTTCCCCGAGGTTCTGTGTGCTTTGGGACTGAGCCGCTGCGATGCTTTGCGGCGGCACTGAGGGATCTCAAACTCTGTTCTGTGCTGATGGAGAAACCAAAACCGCATCCTTCTTCCCAGGGGGATGGGGGCTGAGCTGCAGGATGGGAGTGTTTAAAGGTGATTTGGAGTCTTCGACCAATCCCGCAGAATTCAGTTCCCCTTTGGCTCTGGGCACTCACATTCGGTAGGATCTGAGTTCGTGCATCCACGGTCTTCTCTGAAGGCAGCAGGAGTTGCGCTTGCACAAGCTGTGCACTAGTGGAAGTCGCTTAGACATGTGCATGCATGTGTGCCCTTCGGTGCGCACTACTTAGGTTTCAACCCGCCAGAATCGATGCGATGCGGAGGGCGAATGGCTGGAAAGTAGGTAGTGTGGGTGCCAGCCTCATCAGCTGGTGCACGCAGCGGGCACACGGAGCAGGAGCACTCCCTGCCCGGCCGCGGCTGAGCAGCACGGAGACAAAAGGCTCCGAACGCCGGCAAGCCGCCCGCCATCCTCGAATTCCAGCATCCCGCCGCAGTCTCTAAATAGCGCAGATGGCATTTTTCTCTCTGATGATTAATGCAATATCTTACCGGAAAAAAAAAAAAAAAAAAGCCACCAACAAAAACATGCTTTTGATATGAGAGATCAAAACACCAAGAGAAGCTCCTAAGATTGCGAGGACCTAAAAAAAAAAAATTAATTTATTTTTTTTCCTCCTTGTACTTCTTGAAGACACCAGCCTGAGTAGAAGATAAGGATTAAGGCAGATACGCTTAGTGCCGGTTCATCTGCTTAAATCTAGCAGTCCCTGAGATCAGTGATTAAAAAGCCATCTCTGACTTTGATGAAATCCACTGCCACGGTAATTCTGTGCCTCTGATAGCTTTCTTATGGGCCCACGTCTGCCTAAACCGGACATGGAAAACATTTCACTGGAGATGATACGTGGATTATATGGGTCAATTATACACTTAATCTGGCTTCTGGGGATTAAGTGTGCATGGATTGACCCCGCATATTTGGCTTGTCCTTGGCAGTTATCAGATCAGGAAGGTTGCCTTTACCAAAAAGTCTGGTAAGAACTTAATCACGTAGTGATACCGTGCGGGAGGCGGCAGCGCTGCTTGGTGCACAGGCACTTCTGCCACTTCACTGTCACCGTGTTCTGCTCCCTTGAAGGTCTGTGGCACCAGGCGGAGCATTTCCCATGAAACAAGCGAGTGAGCCCCTGCGTGTCTGCAGGGCAAAGGCGATTTCTTATCTTGGTGTCAGGGTGGCATCAGCGGGGTCTGGGGGCTCGCTCTGCCCCAGCTCATTGCAGAAGGGACAGTCAGCAAAGTCCTCTGCAGCAGCAAAGGAGCGACCAGGCAAGGTCAGCAGGGGAGCAGCCTCAGGCTCAGGCCAGGGGCCACCCCCAGGGCTCAGGCTGGGGCAGGGCTTTGCTCCGCTCTGCGGTTCCGCAGGCAGCAGTGCTGTCCCAGTGTCGCACCTCTTGGGGAAGAGCACTTGCTTTTTCCCAGCCAAGAGCGCAGCAGGAGCGCCAGGCTGGTGCCACAGCTCAGGACTGTCTGCTGTGAGCTGGCTGCTGAGTGCCAGGGGTGGTAAGCTGGAAGGATGCAGGGAACTGTGGAAGTCTTCCTAAAATCAGAGCTCTCAACTTCAGCGCGGTTCCCGCTTGGATGTGCAGTTCCCGCTTGGGTGCTGGCAGCTCCTTCCAGCAGCGCTTGCAGGACCGTGGCATTTCTTCCCAGTCAGCCTTACGCACTGCAACCAAATGCCAGAACAGAGCCCTCCTCACTCCCCTTCCCCTCCCCATCTCGCACCCAGCAGCCAGGCCGTGAGTCAGTGCCGCTGCTCGCAGTGCATTGGATTACTCACAGGAGTTGGGGTTGCGGGATCAGGGAAGAACGGATGCGGGGCTGCGCGCCGGGCTCAGCTCTCATCCCATAGCTGCCTGCAGCTGCACGCAGCGTGTTCCCCAGGACAGACAGCAACCCGCTCCCTCCCACGCAGCGAGACTGCTCATTAGGGCACAGACTCTCTCCCACTCCTGTCCTGATATGGCCTCCTCTGAGCTATTTCTTCTGCATTGCTTTTTTGCCTGTTTTTTTTTTCCCCCAAGAACGAGTTGTGCCATGAAGGCAATTGGGCAGCCCTACCCCCAGGAGTGCTTTTTGTCCCCTGTGGATCTGCAGAGCCCGGGACACTGCCTTGGACCCGTACCTGCACCACTGGGAGAGAAAGGGACGTAATGGTGATGTGCATTATCCATGTGGGGACAAATCCCCTTTGCTGGAGGATGCGCCCTTTCCTTCAGGAGCCCTTTTCATCCCATACACCCAGAGGAGAGGAGCTGAGTCCCATCCCATCCCATTCCCACCTCTGAGCTCTATGGGCATGTGCAGAGAGCAGCCTTGCGTCCATTCCCACCGACAGCACTTGTCCTCCTATGGAGTGTTCATTTAAGTAGGCTCTGTTTAATTTATTTTAGGGAGACTCTTAATAAAATAAGTCCTAGATCTGTCACTGGATTTTACATGCTCATAAGGGTTTTTTTCCTCCTAAATGTCTTTATCAGAACAGCTTTTCATGTTCCAGTAGACATTTGGTTGAAGACAGTTAATTTGATTTCTTTTCCAGAGGAGATTTTCCATTAATCATTCTAAGCAGGCAGCCTGATTGCTCTGTTGCTCCAAGGTCAGTGCTGCCCTGATCCGTGCGGCACTTTGAGGGCAGCATTTGTTTCGGGGCGCAGGTTGGTGTGCTCCCCCATAGCAGTGAATGGCCCCAACAGGTGCAGGGCAAGAGGTGCACTGCAGGCAAGGAGCCCAGAGCTGCCACGGGGAGCGTGTAGGCTGTGGTGGACTCAGCTTCACTTCCCCTCGGCCCACTTTGGGATGGTTTCCAATTCAATCTACTACCGCGTGTAATTAAAGCATTCCTTAGCATGCATTGCTGGGCTGCACCTCATCCATCGGCGCTGCATCGGGATTGCATTGCGCCAATGAGGCCCTGCGATCAGGACAGGAAAAAAGCAGCGCACTGTGTGGATACAGTGTTGTACCCAGCTTCCTTATATAGGAACTCAGATTTTAGCATGTCAACTTCATTTCTTTTTTGAAAAATGGAAATAAGCAGGGAATATTTTAGAGGTTAAAAAAAGTGTTTGAGAACAGGCAATCCGTACAGAAGTGGTTGTGCATTGCCTTAGCTGCTTTCATGCAGAAGCTCTTTCATTTCGGAACGCTGAGGTCTGCTGCGTGGCAGCGGTGCTGTTGGGGTTTGTTTGCACACTGCTGAGCTGCAGCTGCAGAGGAGGGAGCGGGGTCCCATTAAGGGCTGCTCCTCTGCACGCAGGCACCCAGGGGCTCGGTAAGAGGCTTCAGAGGGCAGTGATGCTGCGGGGCTGTGATGCCCAGGGGTGGTGTGCTGCAAGCACAGGGTGTCACCTCCCTGCTGCACGGAAGGTGCAGAGCTGTCTGCCGGTCCCCTCCGGCTGCAGAAAAAGGGAAACGATGAGCGTGATGAGTGCCAAGCACTGATGTTCAGAGTAAGCCCTGCAAGCAGGGAGCTGGGGAGATTGCATCCTTGGGCTTGGTTGCGTGCTGGGCACCCACAATATAGCTGCCCCATCCTCAGAAACCTCCACAGGGCTGACCCGGATCCCATGGTCACCCCGGGGACAGTGCGAGCCTGGGTGTCCTGGTGCTGCTGTCTGCGGGCGGTGGGGGAGCGCAGGTGCCATATGTACTGCAAAAAGCGTGCGGCACGTCGGGGCGCCCGGCTCCGCTTTCATTCTGAATTTTTCTCTGTTTGAAGGCAGAGCTCTTACACGATGCAAAGTGTGTTTCTTTCTGTGTGTGTGTGTGGCGTGTGCGTGGTTTATTTTTGGGAAGAAAGGAAAAAAAACATAATAATAATGTAATTCGGTGATGCCATTTGCATCCTAGACAGATGATGAGTTGCTCTGGCTAGCAGCTTAACCCTATTATGCAACGCTGGGACTGTGACACTATTAAATAATACTAATTAATCAAATAATAACTCCCTCGTATAGCTGCATCGTCAGTGTGAATGAAATTTCCCTGTTAAAGGATATGGTATAGAGGGAAAGGCAGTGGGAACCGCAGCGCTGAGGACACCGTCTGCACCCGCAGCAATGGTGTCATGGGGATGCATAGGGGTGTTGGGTCAGAGGGGAGTCTGTGGGGTTGGAAAAGATGTGTGCCCTCTTACTGAGTGTGCTTGTGATGGGGGGAGCCCAGGCACAGGCGTGAGGTGTTAACAGAATCAAGCAATACGATTTTAAAAAGGAGGAAAAAAAAAACTGAGGTTTTGCGGGATTTTTATCAGCTGGTTGGCGCTTTACTAGAGCTGTATGGATTGAACGTAGAGATGAATAGAGGGAGCTTTGGCTGAGCATCAGGAGGGGCATTGCCCCGGTACCGCTGAGCACTGAGAGCCGGGGGCTCGGGCCTGGCGGGCGTTCTCGCGTCCCAAACTCTCACCCGTGCAGAAGGGTTCGCTTTGCACAACGCGGCCTGTTACCAAAATGGAGATTTATCTTCTGAAAGAAAAAATAGATGAATCTGAGGGAAAAGCACCTTGCTGATACCAAAGGGAGGGCTGCCCGGAGACCTCTCGGCGCTTTGCTTTTGTGTGCTGTAGAGCTGTATGAAAGACGTAATCTTCAGTGTGGTTTCAACGTGCCTAGAGAGCGTGTGCGCGTCAGGAATCCCGTGTGTTGGAAAAGTGACCTAAGGATCCGCATGGCGAGCAGCAGCGGGCAGGAAGGGAGCTCTCCGGTTCCTCTTTGCAGATCCCGTTCTGTTGTTTCATGGTCTTTGGCAATAGCGAGGGAGCATCTGATCTCCACAATATTGGTGCGTATCCAATTGTTGGTGAACATCAGAAGTTTTGAAACACGGTCGTGAGAGAGAGGAATATCAGCTTAAGGCTGAAAGGCTAAAAAGCGGCGAGCCCCACACGTAAATGCCATTATGCACTTAATGAGGCAGGGCTTAAAAAAATCAGCCACACAAGTTGGTTTTATCAAAGAAAACGTATAAATAACAACCGGTGATTCAAACCGCCTCACAAAGGGAGTAGCGGGGAAGGGAAGCGAGCACTTCACTTGTGGCATTCAGATAATAGTATTTACTACACTAATCTTTCTGGCTTAGCGATTGACAATCAATATATTATCATCAACAAGCGCTAACGCAAACACAAAGCTTCCATTTCTTTTCTAACCGCGTCCCCTAAGTCCCTTCAATTTAATTAAAACCGGACAGCCCTCCTTGCGGTACAAATTAAGAGCTAAAATCATATTAAATATTTGTTCTGCGAGGAAACAAAAGTGTCAGCTTGTGCTACCGGGTTTGGCTGCTTTTTTTTTTTTTTTTTTTCCTCCTTTTTCCTTTTTTTTTTTTTTTTTTAACACGGAGGGGAAAAAAAATCCCAGCTCCTCAAAGTTAAAATAAAGTCTCTCTCCCTCCCCGTCTCCCAAGACTACTGTCTATAACATGTTGTTCCTTATAGAAAGTGGGATATGGTGGCATTTGCTTGATTAACTTGCTCAACAAAAGTGACAGCTGCTGTGGGTGCATGTAGCTAAGCTGCACAGCGCAGTTCCGCCTTTGTACATCTGTCAGCAAAAAAGGAGGAATAAAGAGTGAAAAGAGACAAATTGGTCCCAAAAGGCAATCCATTCAACTCAGGAGGTTTGCTCTATTCAAGCACTCGCTGGGAATCTCAAGTGCTAGGTAGCTTATTCAATTTCATTCATTCTTTAGAATGAGCCCACAAGTGTTTAATTTCTTATTCTGTTGAATAAAAAGGGGGAGCTTTTTTTTTTTTTTTTTTTTATTGGAAGCATTAATTGTAAGACTAGCTGATCAATGCCCGCGATATTAACTCATTGCGTGGTTTCTGTTGGCTGTGTGCTCGTGGCCCCACGGCCGTGCCGTGCCAACACCTCTGCTCCGGGGTTCCGGGTGCACCCAGAGCATCCTGCAGGGTCCCCGAGCCTTCGTCTTGCATGACGTGGTGGAGCTGCTTGGCAGCACGGTCACCCCTTTGTTCATGGTGCTGCCCATGGCCTCAAAGCCAGGGTGCTGTGAGGCACGGTGGGTTTGGTTCTGTGTGCCAGAGGGGGTTCTGTGGCCAAAATGTTGACCTGGAAGAGCGGGTTCAGGGGACCCCTCGCCATCAGCACGCAGTGATGCACAGAGAATGGCTTTTGTTGAGTAGTGGGAAGAGAATCACAGAGTTGTGGAATGGCTTAGGTTGGAAGGGACCTTAAAGCCCATCCCGTTCCAACCCCTGCCATGGGCTGGTTGCCTCCCACCAGATCAGGCTGCCCAGGGCCCCATGCAGCCTTGCCTTGGGCACCTCCAGGGATGGGACAGAGAAGTTTATGAACAAGTGTGATGGAGATGGCTGTGTGGGCAGGTCTGTGTCCCATCTGTGCCATCCCTGATCCAACATGGGAGGATCAGAGCCATGTGCGTGGGGCCATGCTGGCAGCACCACCTCTCTGACCCTGTTAGTGCAGGGCTGGGACGGGGCAGAGCACTGGACCAGCCACCGCTCCATCCTGGCAGCATCGCAGCAGGTTTTGGATCATGTTCTCAAACCCAGGTTGTCTTCACTGCAGTTTGTGTGGCAGCTTCCCAGAAACTCCCCTTTTTAAAGAAAAGAGTAGGAAACTCTGTTGGCCGCGAGTCTCTGCGCTTCTTGCTTGCTGTCATCACCGAGTTTTTAGAATTGCAATGAGTGAGTGGGACCAACAGCCAAAAAGCCATTGAAGAAGGTTGGGGAGGAAAGCCCCAGTAGTCTACATGAGCCCAGAGGGACATGCATGGTCCTTCCACTGCTGCCATTGAGCAGCCCGGGCTGTGGGTGCGCACAGTCACTCAGCTGTCATGGACCGTCAGCTGTAAGTCATGGGCCAAGCTGCTGGCCCAGGGGATGGATGCAAGGAGTTGAGGCACAAGGAGTTGGGATTTTCTAATTTATTTTTTTCTTTCCTGGCTGATCAAGTTGCTTTGAGAGCAGAATTGGTTTTCCTTTGGGAAATGAGACCCAGCGTCGACGCGTTGCTCTCTCCTCCCCTTGCCGTACCCCCGGAACACCTTGAATTCAAGGCTTCATTTCAAAGCTGCCTTTCAGCGTTGCAAAACAAGCCGGTGTCTCAGACAAAGAGAGGAGCCAGCCGGCGTTCGGGGTTTCCTTGTGCCGTGTGTGTCACGGTTTTAAATAGATTTGCCCTGCTTGGATTGGTTCTGGTTGGAAAGCGAGTACTGAAAGTAGAGGTCATAGGGGAGAGTTACTATGGTAATTGAGTAGTATCACCAGTAGTTTTGCTCTTATGAGCATTAAAGTACATAATAATAGACAAACAACAGTGGTTAAAGCTAGCAGGTAGGATTACTATGTTCTTTTGTCAGAAGTATATAATGTCTCGTAGTCAGTTTTAAAGACTTCTCAACCCCCAAATCCACCCAGCAGTCACCTGCTGAGTAATTTTGTATGCCTAATCTCTAGCCCTTAACTACAAGCTTTCTGCTAATTTGAGGCAAATGGGTATTTTTGACACTAAATAGGGCAGTAAAGAATCCCTGACCTAGAAAAACTCCATTCCGAGGCACTGAGAGCAGAAAAATATTCTTTCAGCATCCTTGTGAGACCTTTGCAATGACATAAAATAGCTTTGACTACACTGTGTTGCAGCCTTCGATTAATGGTTTGCAGAAACTTGCTGAACATCCCCACTACAACTTCCCCCATAAAACTTGTCACTTCAGATTGCCATCAGCCACCACAACAATAATCATTTCATGCCTATTGCTAATTGCAAGCACAGCTGAGGCTCAGCGGGGTGCTCTTGCACAGTCCCAGGCCTTTATACCAGCCTCAATCTGTTGTATGGCACTTGTTCACACACAAAAAAACTACCAGTAAAGGCAGAAAGAGGCAGAGTCACAGGTTCCTTGTAATCCCTCTGCTACCCTGCTGACAACCCAGCCCTATAAGCATTCCTGGTTTTGTCCCGCTCTTTACAAAAGCTGAAGTGACCTTAAGCTACTAGTATGTAAGCTTTTGAATGAAGAATACAGCTCCTTCAGGTGCCTTAAGAAGCAGTGTTGCATCTGGCTTACGAGATTCTGTTTGCCGCACCCCTGGGGTGAGCTGCGGCTTCCTGTAACATGTAAAATATGAGTGTGAACTCAAGGTTCATGGCAAGGAACAGGAGGTCATGCTTCCATTCAGCTCGCACCAAAGAGAACGGGGCCTTGCAGATGTTCCCGGCTATGTGTAATGACACCACCTCCCGGAAAGCAGGAGCCCAGCACGGGGTTGGTGGGTTTTTTTTTTGATGAAATGTGCCACACTCAGTGTGCTACTTGCAGATTTATTCATATCAATTTTTGCCATTTATATATTCAGAGACAAGCTTGCTATTTCAGCAACTTATTGATCATGCATTTGCATTCCAAAAAGGAGAAGAAAGAAACTCAGAGCGAGCCGACTGCTCGGGCAGGTTGGGATGCACGGGCAGCACTCACAGCCCTGCGGTGCTTCTGCTCCTCTGCTGCTGTCCTGCAGCATCCCAGCTGCCACGATGCACCTGGTGGTACAGGCTGCTGTGAACAGGAGGGGCAAACCCCACAGTGGGGTTACATTCCTGGCCGTGCAAATGGGACATCTGCTCGCTGTGGCCAGGCTCTGGTGCCATCCTAAGGGCATTTGTTTGCCTTTCCTCTGCTGTTACCCAGGTCACGCTGCGTCGTCCCTCGCCCCGCACCCCTTGGACTGTGTGCAGGTTATCTAGGGGATGGCAGATATCATCTGTAACAGGGTGGGTGGCTGCGAGTTACAGTTGGGCTCCATGGACCCACGGGAGCATCGCTCTTTACATTCCACATTGAGTTTTGAGAAACACATTTATACCTTGGTGCCTGGGAATGCGTTGCAGCCCCATGGGAAGGGCACATTTGGGCTGTGCCTTCTGCACCTGGCACGTGGGGACGAGCCCCAAGGAGCCCCGTGTCCTGGGAGGACATCAGAGCCCACCACTGTTGCGCTCTTTTGTCTGAAATCATCGCATTCCCATTCGGGAGCATTTGGCTTTGTTGTTGTTGTTGTGTTTTTTTTAATAATATAATCATATGCAAATGTTATCCTCTTCGGAGGGTTAGTCATGAATCAGAGGGCTTGTGCGTCTTGTAGCGCATTAACACTAGTGATAGCTAAAGGGAACATTTAATTTATGGGCTAACTTATTTTTATGAATATGCAGGGCTTAAATTCAGCAGTTGGTGCGTGCTCTATGAAGTGACGTGACGGTTTTGTGTATCAAGATCAATGAATTACACTTTGTCTTTTTTTCACAAAGCAGAAAGTCTTTGGAGTAACTCAGCTCTGAGGAGGAGAGCTCCTTCCATGCCGCTGAGCAGCACGTGGCTGAGCCCCCACAGGGTGGGATTCAGTTCTGTTTCCCATCTGTGCAGGTGTGTGTGGCACAGGACAGACGTGGCAGGACCTGCCCCTGTCCTGTTCTGGGGCTGCACAGAGCTTCATGTCACAACTGAGGCCCCACTGGCACCGGGACCTTAGGGACAGCTGGCCACAGCCGACATTGCTCCTTCTTTCCTGCCCAAATTAGCGTCATTCCTGCTCTCAGCACTCACCAGGTCACCATCCTGCAGATGAAGGGCCAGCAAAAGCCTCTGCCCTAAGCTGGCTCAGCAGGAGATCACCACTTGGAATGTCTTTGGTGGCTCTTCCATCCCTTTATTTCCTCCATTTTATTGAGAAGTGCTGTAGAAATAGAAGTACAGTTAGAGCAGCGTTTGTGGCAATAGGAGGTTAATACTTCATTCACCATCATGATATGTTCAGGTCCAGGTAGCAGACAGGACACCAGTTCCTACACTGTACAGCTCTGGGCTGATGAGGGACAGTGTAAGTGCCATGCCATAAATCATAGAATATCCCGAGTTGGAAGGGACCCATAAGGATCATCCAGTCCAACTCAAGAAATACCATAAAGGGGAAGTCTCTTCCCCATGCAGCGTGCCAGGTCCTGGAGGGGGATGGCAACTACTGGGTGTGTTGCCGTCTGGTTTGATAACCTGAGCCCACATTTTGGCTACAGTGTGCACTCTTAGCTTGTATTTGCTGTGCTCGGCCTTGTGTCAGCTTGTGCACGTGGCATGCAGAGACCGACACCAAGGAAAAGGTGCAGTGATGGGAGGAAATAATGCCTGAGACAAACTGATGCAAGGCTTTAGGTTAGTAGGGAGGAGGTTTCATTGCCAGCTAACCTGGATAGAGCTTGATTGGGATTTTTATAAATCAATCTGTGGTTTTTTTTCCTCTTTAATTGGTTCTAGATAAATTTCCACAGCGCTGCAGTACAGGGTTTTGACCTGTGCATGTGTAAGAATAAACAAGAGTCAGACCGTTCCTGTGCACACTGAGCTGTGATGGTCCCTGGGCGCAGCCCATTTGGGAGCCATCTGTGGTGCTGAGCACACGGAGAGGTGTCATGATCCCCACCACACCTGGCCCTGCTTCTGCCCCTCCCGAGGGCTGTGCCAGCCCTGCTGAGTGGGGCACTGAGCTGCATCCCGCACCGCAGGGCTGGCAGGCTGCTGCCACGCAGCTGCAAGCCTTTCTCGCAGGCAGGCAGCAAAATTTCAGCCCCTGGAGGGGCCCTGCGAGCTCAGCAGCTTGAAAACAAGCTCATTTGCTTGCCGCTTTGCCATCTTTCATAACCGTGAGGCCAAAACCAAAGCGTTTCCCGCGCCGCTCCCATAGATGCCTGCACCAGCACGCCCTTGCCCTGCAGCTCCCCAGGGCTGCTCGAGGCGACGCGCAAGCGGTAAGTACCTGAGCGTAGTCCTAAAGGCAGGGCTGCGCTCACTGGGGCAGGGAACGGGTTAAAAACCGGACCGGGCCAAACTCCCACCACTGCTGCCAAGTCAAGTCAGTGGCGAAATAGGATTAGAGAAACCGCACGGCGTTGCTGGTGGCCGCTGCCCCCGCGAGTGAGATTTGCTGTGGTTGTTACTAAAAGTTAAAAGCTCGTGCATGGCAAATCTGTGTAAAAGAGGGTGCCTGTCTCCCCCTGGAAGTCCGTCCCACCCCGTTAGCGGGCTGGCGGTGGGGAAGGTTGGTCCCGCTGCACGCTCGCTTGCAGGGCGCGGGTGCTGGAGAAGTGCTGTCTCTCTTGCAGCAATGGTACACCAGCTCGATGAACGTCGTCTGCACCTGGCTGACGGACCGCATGGACCTGCAGCTGCACATCTACCAGCTGAAAACGCTCATTAGGATAGTGAAGGTAACACCTGCCGGGCTTTCGTGACCGTCTTGCTGCTGAAAGGGGCGCGTGTGCGTGCAGTGTGTTCTGATAGGGAAGCGGGAGCCGGCAGCAAATGCAGCCCTTCGTTAAGGTGCTTAAAAATGAAGAAATTTATCAGATGGATAAGCAGGAACTTGAAAACAGAATATGCATGGAAGCAAGAGCAAAGCAAAAGAGGGAACATAGTGCTGTCCAGCCCTACCTGTACAATAAGCACACCGAAACCTTCTCGTGACTGATCCAGTTGGTCTCCGGATCTAACACGGGTTGAATCAAACCCCACGTCTTTTAACACTGCTTTCCTAGAAACATGCAAGCCCGGCTATGGCTTGTTATTAGTGTCAGGATGCAAATGAGGATTGTTCTCATAGTTAACTGAAGTTGTTTCTTTTACAATGGGTGTATATAGTCAACTCTTAAGAGAGCCCAAAGGTGAGATAACATACCCTGAAAGTAACGTTTTTTTCTCTTTGAGTGCACGTGTATGTGTGCGTGTCTTGGACTAATGATAATTATTTCAGTGTGAAATTACAGTGGTTTACATGAAATATAAGAACCTAAAATGATCAAAAATACATTTACCCCCTTCTGTGATCTATCTAATGCTTTTTTTGTCTAGTATTTTATAATGTTTATGGTCTCGTGTGCAGTGAACACATTGAAGGCATGAATAAATTAGAACTGAACAGTATTAGTGTGCTTTTCATAACTGAAAACAGCACAGGCAAATTATTTCTCCTTGTCAGCTAGCAGAGGAAAGCTTTCCTCCTGGTGCTTTATTTATACCAATATTAC
The DNA here is from genome assembly GCF_002078875.1 of Numida meleagris. Lineage (NCBI taxonomy): Eukaryota > Metazoa > Chordata > Aves > Galliformes > Numididae > Numida > Numida meleagris. The sequence goes on along the minus strand of NC_034419.1, from coordinate 13,126,025 downwards.
TCTCAGAAGCAGCTACAACACATCCAAGGACTTTCTGCAAGTGTATAGCAGTAAATAGTTTCCGCACACAGCACATAATTAATGGAACTCAGGGGCCAGAGTTTTAGCTTGTGGAGGCAAGAAGTTTTAAAACATAAATAGAAACTCAGGGACATTAACCCTAGTAATGAGGGAAGTACAGCTGACTGTGGAAATGCAACTCCAGCTTCGGCATAAGGTGAAGAAAGAGAGATTTGAGGAATGCATGCTGTGTGCTTATGTTTATACATGAACAATTTTCTCCAGTATCCTGGACTTTGCTTATTTAAATCCAATATTGTAGGCAAGATTATTTAATGCAGAGCATTCCAGGAACGTTAATCATGTCTGCAGCTATAGGCAGTGAGCGTTCTGCTGCGCGAAGAAAAATAAGTGCCATTACAGGCAGCTGAGTGCATCTAGGAGCCAGGACAGTTGCTCTGAGTAGCACTACTCTACTGCTCCCACGTGTTGCTAGACCCCAGCACGCTTTATGGAAAGCTCCACCCCAGCCTCTTCGGGTGGTGGCCCCAAAGCATGGGGACACAGGGACACGGGCTCACTCCCGTGGTACAGCCAGGGAGCTGGTACCAGCCAGAGCTCTGTGCTGCCTCCTCCTCCCCTAGTGCCTCTCTCCTCTTTAGAAAACGTACCGGGATTTCCGATTGCAAGGCGTGCTGGACTCCACCTTGAACAGCAAAACCTACGAGACCATTCGGAACCGGCTGACAGTAGAGGAGGCCACGGCGTCGGTCAGCGAGGGCGGAGGGCTCCAGGGGATCACCATGAAGGACAGCGATGAGGAGGACGAAGAGGACGACTAGGGCAGCTGGCCTGGAGACCGCCGGGCCGCCCGGCGTCCGTGCATGTACCTCGTCCATAACTCAGTTAGCCACATTAGGAATCCTCCGGTCAGCTCTAAACGCCCGTGAGAAGTTTACCAATACAAATGCCATGTTAGCTGTGTGGTAATAAGGTTAGCACCTCTCTTCGATTCATCGGTTTCCCAATTTCATATCTGTATGTTCATAAGCAATATTGGAGCACCATTGTTTAATACTGTTAATGGAGAACTACATAGAAAACATACTAGGTGTGTCCCTGTTATAATTAAAGTTTAAACAATGCTTCATTAATGTACTGTATATACATTGATGGTAAATTGTTGTGAAGATGAGTGAATCGAGTCCTTTCATTTCTTTGTTTCTCTTCTGTGGATGCCAACTGCTTAAAATTAATAAAAAAAACAGCTTTGTTTTTAAAAGAAAAATGAGGCAATTACAAATGATTTTTTGTTCTCTCTGTTCATTTAAAATCCAGAAAACAAACAAACCCAGACAGCCGTTTGAATCATTCTGCATCCTTGTTAATATCCCAGGCTCTTCCCTTCAATATGCAGTTAACTCCATGAAGGCTACATCCCAAAGGATTAGTCATTCTAATTGCCACACCAGATTAATCCTATCATTATGGATATATCACGCCACATTACAAGTCCAAAGCAGTTGTTTTATGTTGACATTTGCTCCTCTCAATGTTACACTTTTGTTTAAATTTCAAATAACCGTGTATGTACAAAGACAACTTGAATTACAACCTTAGACTATACAAATGTGTTTATAATAATATATTGAATATTTATTTCAGTAGATTGTAACCATAATTTACAACTCCTCTGTTTAACAATGGTTTTTATATATGTCATGTACATTGCATTTTGAGCAGTAACTGCATGTCCATCAGTCCCCCTTCCAGAGCTTTTCTTTCTGTGTAAAATAGTGATAATCCATCTTGCTTTTTTTGCCTTATACAAGCCGACAGTTGTAAAAGTGTGAGAACTGTGGCTTCTCAATAAATAACTATTCAGATGTCCTAAGAATAAATTATGGAGTCTTTTTATGTCTGCCTTAGAAAAAACAAAAAAGAAATAACAAGCTGAGATGTAAGAGCCCCCACCTCTCGGAATAAAGGCATTTTCTTTTCTCATGGGTGTTTTTACAGTTTATTAATTGAGAAGATGGCTTCCCAGTTTATTTCCAAAGGTCAGGATGGGACCACACTGTGTATTCCCCAGGTACACGGGCATTTTGGCTGTCAGCAACCCAGTTGTTTCCACCATTGTCTGCACACTGCACCCAATCACCTGTATTTGGACATTTAATTGATGGTCTGCTCTGGTACAGCCCCCACAATTACACGGTAATTAGCCTTGCTCAACACTTACCTTGCACAAACAGGCTTCAGTTTGTATCTTCTCCCGACAAAGCCACTGGCAGCAGCCTGCAGGGCATTTACAAACACAGGGCATATGGACAGACTCCCAGCTGAAGCTGAAAAGCAGGCAAGAGAGAAGCAGAAGAGCTGATATCCTTCACCCCCACACAAGGCAACCTGTTGCCACCATGGGGAGTGAGGACACAACTTTATCACCCACAAATGAATGATGGGCATATGCTGGAAAGCATCCTGCCTGGCATAAGGAAGCATCAAACCAAAGCATCTTCCAATGCCCAGGAGTCGCAGACACTCTCCAGACAACTGGAAGAGATGGAAGGTGTTGGGTCCCAGTTGGGGCTCAGATGGCTATGGAGCCCTGCAGTGCTGGGTTTTGGGTCCTTTCTCTCCATGGCAGAGTTTACCCAAAGCTCTGGAGGTGATCTGCTGCCCCACCTGGATCGCCATGCCTGATACATCCAACACTCACCTGCCCACAGTGACTTATGTCACCGCCTCTTTGGGACAGGGCCATCAGCAGGCTCTTTGCTCCCCTCTGGGTGGTGGCCATGCACAGTTAGTAGTGCTTGTATGGGATAAGCCATGTGGTGCACTAGCATAGAGAAGCTACAAACCCCTACTGTAACCCAACAGATCACTTACTGGTTTTTGCCCATGACACAGGCAGAGGGGAGAACCTCTGGGGACCAAGCCTTACAGACATCTATATATCTATTTTCAGGGACATGGTTTAGTGGACACAGTGGCGATGGGTTGATGGTTGAACTATGTGATGTTAGAGGTCTTTTCCAACCTTAATGATTCTGTGATTCTATCCTGACATCTCTATGCTCAGGACCTTGAAGCACACCCTGAAGCCCAACTAAAGCCAACCTCCTGAGCTATGTGTATGCACGCTTGTGTCCTCTTCTTGCTCTCCCTCTCCTGTCCCAGATATATCTATGAATAGCTTCAGCTCCAAGAAGAGGCAATGGGAAGGCCTTACTTGTGGCAGTCAACAGACCGGTAGCAAAAAGAACCAGGGAAGATACAGATTTGTAGCTCCACTCCCAGTCACGCAGAGCTGAGTGTAATGCTATAATGGGATGGAAAGCACTGCAATAATAGCAGGGCGGCAAAGTCTTTAGCTACAGGAAATGAGAATGAGCCCAAATACAGCAGCTGCAGAAATGAAGGAAAAGAGCTGCTTACCTTTGGAAGGCCTCAGGTACGCAGGGATCACCAGCAAGATACCCTTACCTCCCCTGCCAACCCTTACATGGGATCTGGCTCCACCCCTTCCAGTCACTCAGATACATTGCATTGCATGCACCTGAGCTCCCCTGGGTTGGCCCTGCCTTCCCACCAGGTGCTCCATCACTGGTTCAGGCCATGACTTAGCATTTCCGCTACAGTGAGAGAAGCAGCTTGATTCTGCTCTGGAACAGGCTCCTCCTAATTTTTTTTAATACGTGAAATATTTATTGGGTGAAAACACAGCCCACTTCCACCTGCCACCTTCCAAAACAGTGAGCCCTGCTCAGTTTTTTGAATGAAGAGTGTGGGCACAGCCTTCGGGAGCTACTCCCTGCTGTGCATCACTCCACACAGGTGCTTCCCTGAGACAGCAGTGATGGACACATGTCTCTGAGTTTCTCTGTTGTCAGAAGGGGTCCTGTGACAGCTTCTCACATGTCCTCAAACCCCAACACAGCAGCTCAGAGACTCTGCAATAACCCTGAGGATATGGCAGGTGTGAGCACATGGCCACAACAAGGAAGCATCCAAAATGGTTTGGTGTTGTCTGAACAATGTAAGCCTGGGCTTAAAGCCTCCTTGGCCACGCAGTATGCTTTGGTTCGGACTCAGGCTCCTGTAGGGTAAAGCTGCAGCTCAGGCAGCATTTAAAAGGCTTTGCTGATGGATGGGAGCACTCTGGCAAACCCAGCTAGGAAACGCAAAGGTCTGCTGCTTGTTTCACTTCAACCCATCGCTGCGACGGAACAAGATCCAACAGTCAAAGGACTTTCTGCCAGTACAACTGCACCTCGATGAAGAATCTGCCAGTACAGTTATGTCAATCAGTTTTGGGGAAAGAGGAAAATTTCATTCCTCTGCCAGCAAAATTTTAAATGATAGATCAGGCCAAAACTTCTCTCATATTTACAGGGAAGTCCAGCGAAAATATCCTTTGACAGACTTACTTAAAGCATGTGGCATGGAGACTGAAAATGCTATCAACTATTTGACTGACAAGTGTCAGCAGCTGTTCATCCAATTTGTTTTATATTTCAGCAACTAACAGATTCTTTCCCCTCTGCTGTAAAGCATGTCTCTTGGCCCATAGGCATCTTAGAAATTGCTTTTCTGCCTCTCTAGTGACCAAAACGTCAAAAATATTAGAAGACAATTTGGTTTCAGAAGCATAAATAGGCATGCAGCTAAGCAGAGATGATTTTGTCAATGTTCAGTCTGTGTTCTTTTTTAAAAAGTCACAGCAAACCCAAGGCAAAAATTACTCCTCTAAGCTTTAAAAAAAAATGCCAAAGCAAACAAAGCCCCCAATAAATCAGTACAGGTTAAACCACAAAGGAAAAAAGCACTGATGGAACGGCCAAGCAGAACACTATTGAGCTATATTCCAACCTCTGTGCTTTGTGAAGTTCAGTACTATCACCCTCATCACGTTTTTGCTCAGAAAACTTCTCCATGGTGTCACGATCCAACACAGCCACCTCCACGTCAAGCTGAGGAGAGTCCCCCACACCATTCACAAAGCTCAGCCTTCTTCCTCTCAGCTCCAGCAATGCCTTCAGGATCTATCTGATGCCCGAGTGTGTATAAGATAAGTTCCAGTTACTGAATTACAGGACAGGTTACAGTTACAAGTTCAATTCTGAACTTGGTGGGCTATAAAACTGGTGGGATACCTCTCTCCATTGAGCTGCGTTCGGCGGGATTCTCTTTATCCAAGCGCACTGAGGCTCCTGAGCTAAACACGGAGTGCTATTTTCTTCAGCCTTTCTAAAAGATACATATTCCATTGCAAGTTGTAAATCTGCATTTGTTGTAACTATGCAAAATATGGGAGAAAAAAAGTGCAGAGATTATATGCAATCTGCCAGCAGAGTTGTGTGCCATGAGGAAAATGCCTCACAGGTCAAAACAAAGAAAAACACTGAGCAACAAATTAGTTGCAGGCAGTAGCTAATATGGAGATCAAAAGATTAAAATCAACATGCAACGATGAAATCACTGGAATAATAGGAGCACTTAAGAAGATTAAGTCAATAACAGAGTCCAGCAGTAAAAAAAAAAAAAAAAGATTTTGATTATACTGTAAAATTTGATATTGGGAGAGCAAAAGCAATTACAACCACGACATGCTTTGCTCTCCCCGCCTTAGACCATCTTGGCTCATTTCCTATGCAAGGAATACAGTTGTTGAAATAAACAGAAATGTTATGACTCGAGCGCTCGATTCAAAAACAAACCAGGTGGTCAGATCAGATTGGGGACTGACAAGAGGGGCCTGCGTGGCGAGGACTTGTTGCAGATCCTGGAGGATGCGACAGCTGGGGGGGAACAAAGGCCGTCCTGCTTAGGACTGCGTTCAGCAGAGAGCTGATCCCCGGGGTCCGTCCCGGGCTATCAGAGCCTCCCTACAGCCACCTTCAGCAGGGACAGGGGTCAGCCAGCGCACAGCCCAAGGGGGATTGGGAAGGCACCGCTGATGGGTGGCTAAAGCTCACCGCAACACACCTGCCCTCGGTGGAACCAGCCAGTAGGGAGGGATGAGCCATGCTGGCCGTGGGATGTGGGCACCAGAAGTCTGAGAGCCCCTGGGGGCACTGCGATGCTCTGCGTTGTGCTAAGAGCCGGAGCAGCTCTCTGTGCTGCACAGCTGATGGCTCGCCCGCGTTTCTCTACGTTGTTTAGTTCAGTATCACTAGCCCCACTGCTGCCCCCAGCTCCAAAATCACAACCGCAGCTCGTAATTAAATCAAATAAATAAATTATTGGGTATCCTTATGGAATTTGTGGGTGTTCTTGAGCATCCAGGGAATCTTTGGGTCACAGAGTGAAGTTTTTTCCTGCAATAAACAGGTCTGGGCAGTTTGAGCTCTGATTTTTGGCAGAATGCTTCAGTGGTTCTTCCAGCTCGCATCCTGTGGGGCTGAAATCACACACACACAAAAAGAGAGATTCTTGATGCGAAGGGTTGCAAAGCAACAGCTCCACCACCCAGCTACCGTCAGCCCAAGCAAAGGCAAACGCAAATATTGACCAGTATGAACCATGGTTCAGCCAGTAGGACAACACTGAGTGGGGAGCTGCAAAATGACTGCAGAATGACAACGGTAATTGGCTTTGGAAAGGTTCTCCCTCTATTTGATTTTTTTTTCCATTGAAAAGCATGGAATTTTGAAAAGGAGATGTTTTTCTACCTCATTAAGGAGAGAATAATTCAAAACACGTGGGGGTTGCCCCACTTAGGGTTTTTTTTTTTTTTTTTTTTTTGGCCATCCCTCTTTCAAGTGAAAAAGGGAAGGAATGGAAACACAAAACAGGAGTGGGCTTCTACCCATTCTCACTGCTTTTTGCTCCTTTTTCTGAGATGTTTTCAGTAGGAAAGTGAGAACAAGGCCATCCCCCCATTATATTCTCCTTCTCTACTTCCTCCCACCTTTTCTCCTAAATAGCAAATACGGGAAAAAAAAAATAGAAAATTTTAAAAGCTCCCACTCTTTCAAAATGAAAAAGTACCACATTTCTAAACATTGGGAAGGGACATCTTTCAGTTTCAGTCTTCAGAGATGAAATACAGCACTGATCCACTACCGCAATGTGGGAATGACTCTTTCGAGCAGTAAGGGTGGCCACCACCCTATGGCATCTCCTTCCTTCCCTCGCTGGCCAAGTGAGCTCCTGGCATGGGGAGGATGCTGCTGAGTCCTGGAGCACAGCGGTCCAGCAGAGGGACCTTCACCCACGGTGCTACCATGCCTCACGGCAGCATGTGGGGCACAGAGCCCGGTCGGGATTGAGCCGTTCGTAACCATTCCTGTTGACAGCAAACTAGAATAGGTTCTGGCTCACATTCCCCGAGCTACGGAAGGAGGAATGAGCAGAGAAAGGAGTTCATTCAACTGCTTCTGTTTGGCAGCTCTGCAGGACTCTCCGCATGCACAGAAAGGGATGTGGCAAGTGGGGAGGTGCCATTTTTAGAATTACATAAGCCGCTCCGGTTGCCATCAGGGCACTCTATGTGCAGTTGGTGCCGTGGGGTCTTACCAACCGCTCTGCACTGGGGCTGCTGCCTCAGCTTTAGGAGCAGGTCGGGTAGTGGTTCCTCCAATTAGATACAGGTTAAAAATGCCAGTGCTACTGTGCCATCGCTGGCAAAGGTGACCAGCCACTGTCCTCCCAAAAATCCCATTGTGTTTGTTCTGGGACCCTCTCAGTGCCCCAAAACCTAGTCACAAGATTCCACTATGCTGCATTACAAAGGGACAAGCAGTCAAACAGGTAAGTGCCCTGTCACCCAGCTCAGCCTTTGTTCTCCTGATATCCCCATTCGTGTCTCACTAATTCATCCAAAAAGAGTCTGTCTCCGAGCATTGCAAACTGAACTCCAGATAAACACCTTGGGCCATCCCCGGGCAGTGCCTCGAGGCTACAGCCGCCGCATCGCTCAGAGGGCAGCACCACAACCCTACAGCCCAGCTCCACCCTTGGCCCTTCCTGCTGCACCTGGCACAAAGTCACCGAGACACAAAGCCACGGAGCCCCAAAGCCACAAAGATATGGAGATATGGAACCACAAAGCCACGGAGCCACTTCCGAAACTGCCTCTTGATTGGCAAAGGTAGCCCCATCCTAGCTGAGAACCGAGAGCTGGCTGTATGATTTCATGGAATGAATGCTTGGAGTAATTTTCCATAAATCCTCATATTTAAGGATCTTTTACTAGCTACTCCTCAGCTCTTCCTTGAGCTTCACATCTTGCACTGACAGCAAAGATGTGCCATAGCTCTGAAACCACAGATAAATTTACCTTTCCAAAGATCTTCCCTGACAGACTGCATTTTGCAGAGAGAGTACAGGAATAATCCCAAAACCTATCTGCGAAAAGCTGAAAACTGACCAACTTTGTCAGAACACAATTACGCCACAGTAGGAACATTTTCTACAGCATTTGGAAGGAAGAAAAAGAGCAAAAGTAATTTGGAGTGACCCACGCTGTAATCCTTATCCGCTGTACTACAAAATGATGATGCAGAAAAGCAAAGGTTCCATGGAAGGATACACAGGAAGAAATGATCACGGATCAAGACATTTAAGTAATAGGCAAATCTATGTAAAAAAAAAAACAATGAGGTGACAACAAATCCAATCTGGGTGGGCAAGGTGGCTCGTGGGGAGGAATGTGGCCCTGTGTATATATGCTATGGGCTTCACCCTGCTTCAGCTGGTAGTGAAAATGAGGGGATGACATCAGGAGCAGATTTGGACCCTGAGTGGGTTTTTAAAGACTGCTCTGCTCTGCATGGAGCGGCCTCACCTTGAGCACCGTGCATAGTTTGGGCAACACAAAATAAGGAGGACACAAAACTACCACAGAGAGCCCAGCGGAGAGTTACAGAGATGGGGAAGGGCCTGGAGGGAAGGATGTATGAGGAGTGGCTGAGGACTCTGGTTCGTTCAGTCCAGAGAAGCAGTGGCTGAGGGGAGGCCTTGTGGCAGCCTGCAGCCCCCTCATGGCTACAGGGAGAGCTGGAGCTGAGCTCTGCTCTCTGGAGACTGCGACAGGGCCAGGGGGAACAGCATGGAGCTGCATCTGAGGAGGGTCAGGTGGGGGTTGGGGAAAGGGTATGCACTAGAGGGCGGTGGGCACGGAAAGGGCTCCCCAGGGCAGTGGGCACAGCACCAGCATGCTGGAGTTGGGCACTGCTCTCAGCCACAGGGTTTGGGGCCATCCTGTGTGGGGCCTGGAGTTGGACTCAGTGATCCTTGCACCTCGGGACAACCTAGGATCCAATGATTCCGTTCTAATTGCCTGGGCTGCTGGCTCGCCCGGGTGCCCTTATCTTCTGCTCTTTAAAAAAAAAAAAAAAAAAAAAAAAACTTTTTTTAAAAAAGCACTAAAAAATGTACTGTTATGTGTACATACATATACGTACAAAGCAAAGCAGCGCAGAAATCAAAGCCACCATTTCAGAAAGAGACCGAAGCGTAACGCTAACAACTTTCGGCAGCTTCCGCTGCGGAGTTTAAGCAGCTGCCACGTTAAATAACGAGGAGGATCCCAAGTTATCTCCCAGCGGAGCAGAACCCAGCCGCGCAGGCGGGGCCGGACCGCGGGATGCCGGGCGCCCGTCGTGGGCGGTGGGACGCGGCTCGGTTCTGTTGCTGGGCGCGGCGGAGTCACCACTGGAGGATTTCGATGTCAGCGCCCGAGGAGGGTTTGGGGCCGGGGCTGCGGGGTGAGGCTGTTCCCAACACGAAAATTGGCGTTGGGTTAAAAAGGAGGGGAAAGGCAGAGAGGTTTGGGCACGGAGTCGGGCCGCCCTGTCGGGCCGGGCACCCGGAGTCGTTTTTCTCGGGAGGCAGACGCAGGAAAAAAAAAATAATAATAACTGTAAATAATAACTGTTAAAAAAATGCGTGTGTTCTAAGCGGCTTTGCGACGCGCTGTTCCCAGAGTAAAAAAAAAAAAAAAATCCTCAAACCATTTCTCTCCTGCAAATGTCGGGGGTGAGGGATGAAGCCTCCGAGGGGGAGCAGCCGGCGCGGAGAAGCGGAACGCGGCTCGAACCCCGCGTCCCATCCGACGTGCGGGACCCCCCGACCCCCAGAGCCGCTGACAGCGGCCGGAGCTCGCCCTGCAAAGAGGGCGAAGGCGCGGCGGTGGGCAGGGCGCCGTGACTGGGGCAGCTGTATCAAAGTCAGTCGTTTTTAATATGCTTGCCGGAACAGCAGAAGTCGAATCGATAGAGACAGCCTCCAGCTGTGCCTAAACCTGCGATTTCAATTAAAATACTGAGCTTCGATGCCCGGGTCTTAACCGCGATCCCGAAGCCCGGCTGCACAAGGCGTGCGGCACCCGGGCACGTCGCGGCCGGGAGCGACGGCACGGCCCGGGCCGGCCCCGGGCTCCGCGGGGGCTCCGCGAGGGCTTCCTCCGGGGCCGTGGGAAGGAGGCGGCCCCGGGGCTGCCGCTCGGGGTCCCCGCCGCGGCTCCTCGCCCCCGAGGAGCCCCGAGGCCCGCGGGTCCCGCTGCCTCCGACTGGGCGAGGTGCGGAGCTGAGAGCCGGGGGAGGCCGGGCCGGAGAGTGCCCGGGCCGGGGAAGGGCGAGGGCGGCGCGGGGAAGCTGGCAGCGAGCTCCCGGCCCCGGCTCCGCAGCCCTCTTTTATCCTGCCCGAAATCATCTCGTTTACAGAAAATATTTGTTTGCACTATTAGTTGGTACTGGAGTTAATTACTCAACGTGTGAGCGGGGAGTAATATGGATAAAAGCAGCCCCAGTGTTTATTGTGTGGGTGAGCTGTTGAGCGGTGCTTGAATAAACTGCAATTAGGGTTAGATAGAGATTAATTAACATGTGAGTGGCAAGGTGTAAAATAGTTCCCAACCCTCCACTCAGTATAATCTGCAGGCGAGGAAAAGAAGTTTGTGGAGGCTAATTAAATACTTTGCTGAAGCCGGCGAGCCCCGGCAGCGAGCGGAGCCCCGCCGCCTCCTGCCCGCCGCCCGGCTCGGGGCTCTCCCGCAGCCAAACATCGGGAGCGGATCGTCTGGCTCTCCGCAGCCCCGTCCCAAAAAGCGGGATGGCTCCCTCCATCCTTTACAACCACCGCTAGGGCAGGGACGTCGGCTGCGGGGACGCCGACACCTGGTGCTGCAGATGCGGGATGACCCCTCGATGCCGGCGGTCCCCCCCGAGCCCCGGGCACAGCGCTCGCCTCCGCCCGCCGGGAGCCCACGGGCCGCCGCTTTCAAAGTTTGTTTCTGCAGCGTGTTGTGGTTCGCAGGTGAAAAAGCCGTCTGCAAACAGCCGCCAGCGAGCTGCCCCGGCGGGGAGAGGAGGCGCGGCTTTGTCAGAGCCGCGCAAAAACCGCCGAATTCCTCCAAACTTTCTTAGGCGTGCGAGGGAGGTGGAAAAAAAAAATATATATATATATAATGTGTGTGTGTGTGTATAGGAGTCTTTTCATTGCTTGCTTTACCTCTAGCCAGGCTCAATCTAAACCCCTCGCTCCCCCCCCCCTCCGAATCCCCCCCCCAATCCCTTCCCCCGGCTAATCCTCCCCTTTATTTTAGAAACACACAAAACCAGGTTCCACGCAGCGCTATAGTGGCTCCCAGTGAAAGAGAATGGAGCGCTGTGAATCGCTGGGGGAGAATCGCTCGGGCTGAATGGCCCCGAGAGGGTCCGGCGGGGCCGGGCCCCTTCCACCAGGTGGGCGCGGGGCTCCCCAGCTCCCGCTCCTCACGTCGCAGCGTTCTGCGAACCCTCCCCTCCCGCCCCAACTCGTTCTAATTAGAGAAGAAGGGAAGGAAGGAAGCCCGGCACCCGGCCGCAATAATGTCGTGTATTTGGAGAAGGCGGGGGGGGGGAGCAGGAGGGGGGCAAGAAAATGATTAAAAGGGAAAGGGAGATGTACCCGCTTGCACGCCCAGGGGTGCGGGCTCCTCTCGGGGTGCCCGCTTGCAAAACTCCCGTTCCCAGCGCACGGCCGCTTTTCTCTTGTTGCCCTTTATTTTTTTCTCTTTTCTTTTCCCTTTTTTCTTTCTTTTTTTTTTTAAACAGCGCAAACCCAGCCCCGGAGTCGACCCCCTCCGCGTTTATTTAAGGCTAATCACCAGCCACTCTGCGAGGAGAGGGGGGTGGAATTAAACTTAGTTTAATTAACATTAATACACCGTCCTAATTAATGGGTTGGCTATTAATTTATACATGCTGGGGAGGCTCGCAGATAAGTGACAATTTATTAATTATCTTCCAGCTCGGTTGCAACGGAGCTGATTGCAGATGGGTTGCCAAAATAACTCGAGCATGGTTGCGTGGTAGTTGCTTTAGGAAAAAAAAAAAAAATTCATTCTCCCCCTTCTTCAAAAAAAATAAAAAGCAAAAAATCCTCACGCTCACTCCGAGCGGCTCCTCTAACCCCAGCGAGAACTGGAGCACTCTTTTCCACCCAACTTGTGAATCGCACTTGCCTTCTAATTTGCCACATGCAAAACGATTCCTCTGCTTTGCAAGTTGCTTTTTAAGAAGGGAGAGAGAGAGGGGAAAAAAAACCCAGCTCGCACACGAGCGATTTGAGCGTCTTAAACTGGAAGGAAATCGTGCGTGGAGGAGGGGGGGGGGCTTCTCTTCCTCTCCCTGCCCCAACCCACCGCGCTCCAGCCCGGCGCCTCGGCTCGGGGAAGATCCATGGTGGCATCCCCATGTCATCCTGCTCCAAGTGACTTCATGTGATGTCAGCTTTAAATGTACGAGGCGGTGAGCTGACGCTCGGGAAGATGTTTGCTATCAAAATGTGACTGCGGCCGCACCGCGCTGCTTGGATGCGTCTCGTCGGAGCTGGGCTAAGGTAAGGGGTCCCGAGGCTGCCCCGCGCCCCTCGCCCCGTCGGTGGGGCTGGGCAGGGCGGCAGGGGCTGGGGGAGCTTCTTCTGCCTTTTTTTTTTTCCCCTTTTAAATACTAACAAGGTCTAGCTCGCATGTTACTTTAGCGTGTTCCGCTTAATGAGCAGTAATCTGGTACCCTACGTGCCATTGTTCTTGGATATGTTCATTTGAATGTAAATAGGGAGGGGGTGCCGGTGGGGGGGGGAGTGAGTGCGGGGGGGAAGAGAACAAGGTGCTTATTAAATTGATTTGTCTCCTGGCTTTTCTGGAATGCAGAGCCGAGCGCAGGAGCGAGCGGCCGCTCAGCCCAAGTTCCCGCACGGCGCAGAGCCATGGCGAGCTCGGGGTCGCTGGAGACGGTCATGCCTTCCCCCTGCCCCCGGCACGACGGCCGGGCCGCCGCCGCTAACCCGTCCAAGAGCCTGGCCTTCTCCATCGAGCGCATCATGGCCAAGACGTCGGAGCCCAAAGCAGCCTTCGAGCAGCGGCACGGCGGTCCGGGGCCGGAGCCGGAGGCGGGCAAGAAGCCGCTCAGCCTGTGCTCGCCGCTGCCCTGCGTGATCCCCATCCCTCCGCTGGGCTACGAGGTGCCCTCCAAGACTCTCCTCAACTACTCGGAGCTGTGGAAGAGCGGCCTGCGGGGCGCCGGGGGGCTCTGCAAAGCCAACTGCGGCGTCTGCTGCAAGGCAGAGCTCGCTCTGGGCCAGCCCAGCGGGCGGCTCATCAAGCCGCAGGTCATCCACCAGGCGGGGGCCGTGCCGGCCGCCCCCCGCTCCCTCTATTACTTCAACTACCTGGATGCCGCCTACCACCCGGCCGACCTGCTGCACGGACAGCTCTTCCCCGCCGGCCTGCTGGGCCCCCCGCCGCCGGGGGGGCTCTCGGCTCACCAGAAGCTTTTCCTGCTGGAGAACGCCAAGCTGGCGGGGCTGGCGGCCGAGAAGCTGCCCCCGCCGCCGCCCTTCGCGCACAAGGAGCGGCTGCCGGGCCACCTGGACCAGGTGATGAAGGAGGCGGCGGCGGCGGAGCGCGGCGGCCCCCCCAAGGGCCACGCCAAGCTGGGGGGGGGCGGCGGCGGCGGCGCGGCGGAGGGCAAACCCAAGAACTTCACGTGCGAGGTGTGCGGCAAGGTAAGGGGAACGGGGCTGCGGGAGGGGTCGGAGCGCGCGGGAGCGGCCCCGCCGCGCCTCACCGCTGCTTCCCCGCAGGTGTTCAACGCGCACTACAACCTCACCCGGCACATGCCGGTGCACACGGGGGCTCGGCCGTTCGTGTGCAAGGTCTGCGGGAAGGGCTTCCGCCAAGCCAGCACCCTGTGCCGGCACAAAATCATCCACACGCAGGTAGGTGGGGAGGTGAGGGGCGGAATGGGGTAGGGGGCGGCTTCTCCCCGCAGCCCCTAACTGGCCTCTCGTCCCCTCCCGTCCCCCCCCCTCCCCGCGCAGGAGAAGCCCCACAAGTGCAACCAGTGTGGGAAGGCGTTCAACAGGAGCTCCACGCTCAACACCCACATCCGCATCCACGCCGGCTACAAACCCTTCGTCTGCGAGTTCTGCGGCAAGGGCTTCCACCAGAAAGGTGAGCGGGGCCGGGCCGGGCCGGGCCGGGGGGGGGCTCTGTCATCATTAGCGGGGATTAAGCGGGCCCTGCCCGGCTGCGGGAACGAGGGGTGCGGGCCGAGCCGCTGCCGCCGCCGCTCCCAATTACTCTCCTAAACCGGGCCGCAGCGCGGGGACCGTGGCTGGGGCTCCCGAAATGCTTTTTAAATGAGAGGTGCGGGGCCGCGGGCCTAATCCCGGGCCCTCTCCATTTGCCGCGGGTCACCGGGCTGACCCTGCCCTCATTTGTGGCACGGCGATGACGCGGAGTGGCTCTGACAGCGGGACGGGACGCGGGGGCTCGCTTCCTGCCCCCCTCACCTGGCGCCCTCGGTAACCCCTTTCCCACCTTCCTCCTCCCTCGCAGGCAACTACAAGAACCACAAGCTGACCCACAGCGGAGAGAAGCAGTACAAGTGCACCATCTGCAACAAAGCCTTCCACCAGATCTATAACTTGACTTTCCACATGCACACCCACAACGACAAGAAGCCCTTCACGTGCGTCACTTGCGGCAAAGGATTTTGCAGAAACTTTGATTTAAAGAAGCACGTCCGAAAGTTGCACGACAGCGTCTCCAGCGCTCCGCCGCCGCCGCCCCGGGACCCAGCGCGCAGCGGGCAGAGCTAAGGGCCGTCCGCGCTCCCGGACCGCCGCTACCCATCCCAACTGCAGCCTTCGCTTCTCTGTCTCTTCCCCAGCGAGCTCAGCCGCCGGTAGCAAGCGACCCCGAGCTGCAGCTGTATATAAGAGGAATCCTATTTAACGGCGCTGCGGGCCAAGAGGGGCCGGGCCGGCCGCCCCCCGCCAGGACAGCGCTCTTTATACGTGTCTGTAAATCTCCATTTTAAATGTACGCTCGAATAAGTGAGGAATATATATATATTATATATATATAATCTATCATGGGACAATAAACCGGCCCTTCGTAGGTGTCTCATTTCCCGCTCCGGCCCCGAAACCGGGAGGAGCGGCACAGCCCGGCCCCGTGGGGGACGCGGCATGCGGGGCCCGGAGGAGCCCGAGCGAGGGCAGGAGGGGGCCGGGCGGGGCCGCCCCCAGGAGAGGGGCGCGGAGGGGCCCGGAGCTTCCCGGGGCCGCTCTCGTTCCGGCGCGGTTCGGCCGCTCCTCGGTGCCGTTCCCCGCATGCAGATGAAGTGATCTCACGCTCGCTTTCCGAGTAATGACCCAAATTAAGAGAGAAAACACAGACCCTTCAAACCGCATTACATTAATCTAATCACTCCCAGCAGGCCTCAGAAACTCTTTTTGATCAGAATACGGATAATCAAGCACTTGGATTACACTAAATATTCCCTTCTCAGCTCCCCCCTTTCCCTACTTTTAATATGCGAGTGTCTATTCCGGCCACGTCGTTAGGAACAATATTATTCTAGCGGAGAAACGAGGCTGATCTCTGCGTGCTGCTCGGGCCGGGCTCGCCAATGAAGCGGGGAACGAGCGCGACACCCGAATGCCTGGGGACGCCGCGACGGGGAGTTCACCTTTCCCCGCTTAATGGAGCGGTTAAACGGAGGGAGGCGAGGGCGAGCACAGCTCCGCGCCGAGCGCAGGGCCGGGAGGAGACCCCGTGCTGCGCCTTTGCGGGATGCGGTGCCGGGAGCGGTGCTTCGAGCCCCCCCGGAGCCGCGCAGCGCCGCGCGTCCCCCCGAAGGGCCGGGACTGATCTCCTCCTCACTCGAGTTTTGGGTTTTTTTTCAATGCCAAAACGATCGCTTTGATGGTTTGGAGCAGGTGGGGCGCGGGGAGCAATGCGCATTGATCCTGGCAGAGGGGAAAAGATCGGGGGAAAATTTGTTTTGAAAGATTTTTGGGAGAGTTTCGGGTTAGAAAGAAATTAATAATAATAATTGGAATCCCCGTCAGCGCCGTTGGAAATCTTAGGAGCGAGAGAATCCGTCCCCAAGCGAAGGGGCTGTAGCTCAACCCCTCGCAAGCGGATCGCGGCTGCAAAGCGAGCCCGGCGCCAGCAGCCAGATGGGACGGGCCGGGAGCAGCAAGGAGGGCCCCAGAGGGGCTGCGGGAATTGGAGCCACGGCGGGACGAGGCCGGGCGTCCCGCAGCCCCGAGCCGGTCCCGCCGCCGGTGCCGGGGAAGCGCACCTCGGGGCCGAGGGGTGTGGAAAACTGGAGCCGGGTGCGGCCCCGCGCCCTTCCCGCAGCCCGGTGGGAGAGGGCAGGGCAAGAGCTGCTCCCCGCGGAGGGGCTGCAGGAAACGCTCTTTTCTCGTTTTGCTAACACGCAGCGCTGCCTGCGGAGCTGTCGGAGGGGCAGCGGCAGCCTCGTCGCGGCTCAGAACGTCCTCGGGACGCCTCGAAGGGCCGCGCCGGCCGCCCCCGGGGGGGTTTTGTCACTTTGCCCCTCCCGGGGGCGGCGGGCAGCGCTCCCAGGCCGTCCTCGCTCCGGCCTCACCGAGAAGCGGGTGGCGAGGAGTGGAGCTCCGGGAGCGCTGCCCGCCCCCGGCCGGGCTCTCGCCCCCATCCCGGCACACACAGGCGGCGGGTGGCGGGGGAGGGGCGGCTCTGTCAGACGCACACACGCCAGAGACTCCAATTATCTTCTCCCTCACAAGATGTTTCTGCTGTCCACGACTGCTCACACTTCAGCGCTCTTGCCAGCAAGCCTCAATGGTAACACAAAACCCGCACACAACCCCTCTCCCGACGCCGCAGCCGCGCACACAACAGATTGAGCGGTGCCGGTGCCTCGGGGGGGAGGGTTAGAAGTGCCTCCGGGCGGGGAGCGGCACGCGGAGCTGCCGGGTTCCCCTCTCGGCCCGGCCCGGCCCAAAGCGGACTCCCGGGCCGGGTGCGTCGCGCCGGGCACCGAGAAGCGCCCAAGCCAAAGGCAGCCGCGTTGCCCTTTTCCCTGCACTCCGCTCTCCAAACGTCTGAGCAACCAGTTTGCTGCTAGAAACATGTTAATTGCCAACGGAGCTCATTAAGGCATGCACATGCAAAACACAGCGAGGGAGATTAAATGGACAAAAGCGCAATAATGAACTGTCAACAATCGAACCCATCTACAAGACCAGGAGCACTCAAGAATGAGGCATTTAGAGGCAACAAAGGATTGTCTGGGACAGGAAGAAAGGACGACCTAGACTTTTGTTTAGTCAACACAATTGATTACAAATGAGAGATTAACAGGATAGCTTCAGAGTTTTTTTGAAGGAGGCAGAAGAGAAAAGTCCAATTAAGTGCACCGAATGTTAACTACATTGATTTCCACGGCCAGCCCTAGAGAAATTCTCATTAAACCATCCCTGGCGATCCCTTTTGGAAAGTAATTTGTCTCCCTGATGGAGCAGAGAAAGGGAGCCGCGTAAAGAGAAAGAAGCGCTAGTTCTTGGCACAATGAGCTTAGGAGACACACTGGAAAGAGCCAAAGGGGGAGTTAATGAGCATCTGACAAGCCGCTTGGACCCGGGCCTGGAGAGCAGCGATGAAAAGATGGAATTGGCCAACAACTATTCTTTATATCAAACATAAAAAGGCCAATCTGAAACAGGGCTGCTCAAAGCTGGTGGGGAAGAAAAGAAAGGCCCCCACTGGGGGGTGGAGTGGAGGGCTCAACTGCCCCATCGGGACGGGAAAAAAAATGCTCTGGCATGTCCACGTCCCAGCGAGAGGGGCTGCCCGACCTCGGCACAGCCCGGGCGGACACGCCGAAGCCGAAGCGCTGCTCTCGCAGCCTGGCACCCCCTGCACGTCCCGGGGGAGGGGAGGGGGTAGGGGGCGGCCTCCGGGCAGGGTGCGGGGCGCTGTCCCGGCCCTTCCTGGGGTGCCGGTGCCTCCCAAGCACCCGCGGCCCCGGGAGCCCCGTGCCTACTCTCTCCCCGTGTAGACACGGTTCGTTCGGAGGCTCTTAAATCAGATTAGAGCTCGTTAATAACAATTTTGGCTTAAGTCTGTATTGACTTAGGTTTAGGAATGGCTTAGCACTTTCGCTTAAGTCAACACGACGGCTGAATTGACGCATGCCTTGCCCAGCCCGCCGATCCCTGCGGGCGCCCAGGTGCCCGCCGAGCTCTGGCCTCCTGCTTTTCAGCCACACGGAGCAGCATTTGTACCATTTTTAAGTGAGACCGCGGAGCCCCGAGAGTCACCTCCGTGTGTCATCCGCAAGGGTCCCCATGGGCAGGGGCTCGGTGGGGCCCCACCACTTCCCAGGGCACCGCTTTCCCCGACGGCGCGGTCAGAACCCACTCCTTAACACCTCTCTCTCTTCAGAGTTGCACCCCGAGGACCCCAGCTACCCTTCTTCCCTCCGGGGGGAGGGACAGGTAGGCCCTGGGGTTCTGCAGGCACAGTGTCATGTGTGCCACGGCGGCTGGGACAGGCTAGGAGCGACACGCTCACCCCACGCCCTCTCCCAAGGGCTCCTGCCTCACCTAGCAGATCTCACCCTGCGGCTGGTTTTACCTTACGTCATTCACCTGCCCGCTCTGGTTATCTGGGGTGAAGCCATCCCACAGGCAAAGTACCACCACAGATTCATTTCATAAAGACGGAGGGAAAAGCCCCTCACTTACCCCCTTGTTGCTGCTGCTGCCATCCTCCCTAACTCTCCTGGTGACCTACCCTACCCAGGCATTGCTCCCATTCCCATGCTTATCACTCGCACGTGCTTAACTGATTTAATCACAGAAAGGTGAGCCCAACACGTGTCCTAAAGTAGGGGGAAAAAAAAAAAAGAAAGAAAAAAAAACAAGCAGCTCTGATTCCCTCTGCTCTCTTCTGCACCTGTGGCTGAGGGAACATGTACAGGTACTGAGAATCACCAGCTCTCTAAATGTCTGTAAGATCTGCTTTGAAGTGACTGCACTAGAGCACGTTTTGTTCCGGGAAAGCCTAATTGTCCCCAGTAGGGATGGGGACAAAACGCTGTCAGATGTGGAGCCCGGAGTTCAGAATCAAGATTATAAATCCCAAACACTGCGAAACTTGACGTTTCCTACAACTACTGCAATTTTGCCATCTTCTGTGACCACAGAAAACTGTGGCAGTGAGAAACGTTCGAAGTGATCTGCAGGCAGGGACTCAGCACCTCGCCGGGCACGCAGCGGGCACCCACGGGCACGCGTGGGGCAGCACCGCGGCCCCGCCCCCGCCGGCCCCTCCCCGAGCCCCAGAGCAGCCGGGCCCCGGCCCCACGGAGCGGTGCCGGTACCCACGGCCGGAGGCAGATTCCGGCCCCTAAATCCCACGGAGCGAAGCGCTCGCAGCCGCGCGGAAGGACCGAGCCCGGCAGCAGCCGAACGCGTCCCCAGCTCAGCGCCGCCGCCCCGCTGCAATGGGTACGTTTGTCGTGGAAAGCAAGCGGGCGTTTTGGATTGCACAAAGAGCACCTGAGCCCTGCTGCAACCGCGTTCCCCAAGTCCCGTTATCTGTCTGCGACTCCTTCTACTGTCTTCCTCAGTGCTGCCAGTTGCCAAGCTATTGCACATAAATAGCAGCTTTCTGATTTATAACCAGCCTCTTCCTTCTGATTCATTACGTTAATGAATTGAGATGTTACCAACATTGGATTAGCGCATAACTGAATGAATCCAGCGAAAGAAAGCTGATTATACAGGGGAAAGCCAATTGTGCCCACAAACTAAATAAAAAGAAATGTCCGAGCAGCAGGGTAAAGCAGCTGAAGTTGTTCCAGTTCACCCCAAACACTGCTCACAGCTGAGGGGGGGGCTGAGTCTGCCTGTTCCCATACAAAGCTCTCCCCTGTAGATTTGCAGACACGACTCCCACCGTCACGGTTCTCACTACGGGTGTTAAAGCAGACCCATAACAGCCGCCCCGAGCCGCCTCGGGGATGCCTGCGCCGCAGCCTGCGCTTCTGGGAGCGCTTCGCAGCGCGCTGCTCCGCCGGTGCGCAGCCCGAGCGCCCCGATACGACGCACCGCGCCCGTCTGTGCTCCGGGTTGGGCTTTCTGCGCGCTCATTTCAAAGTGGAAAACGGCCGAGGAATGCCCTTTCCCTCTCCTCTTTTCTCCCTCGTCTAAGCTTGGGCTTCCCTCACCCTGAGCGCCCAACCTGGAGCAGCTCCGTCCCCAGCGCGCACCCGGACCGAGCCCACAGTCCCGCGCCGGGACGAAGCTGCAGGTGCGGGGCCGCCTCGGCACCGTGCTCCGGAGCTTCTCCTGAGCAAGTGAGAGCACCAGCAATGAAGCTACTGGGGACACACACAAACTAAATGGGTAAAGGAACGCAAAGGCTGGAAACCGAAATCACGTTTCCAGCCCCGCTGTGAGGCAGGTACTAATTACTGCCACTTCAAGCTGGGCATTAGGCAAGGAGACTGTTATTTACTTAAAGGACACCGAATTTTTCCTTTTATTAATTTGCAATATATTTGTAAAATAATCTTACGGCAGCTGGCTCTGCTTGAATCTGTTTCAAAAGTGTGATGTAAATACCGTCTCACACTGTTCTGCAGCCTATTAGGGCTTTCTGGTAGGTGATACGACTGAGAGGAGAAAGAACACCACACATTTATTTTTAAGATCATCATCGCTAGTGATAAAACTTATGGGAAGAAGCGATCATACTTGCTATTTGTATGCAGTAATGACAAATGTATGCAAAGTAACTCAAATGAAAAAGATGCAACTGCAAGGATATATATACACACGCATAGTGGACACGGTTCGGGCATTTTTAAGAGCCATTTCAGCTATGTTTAAAAGCAGAAGCAAATTCCCAAATTAAATCACCCTATTTGCTGCAGGAAGACCTACAAAACTTCTTTTTTCCACATATTTCCTTTGTAAGAGCTTAACATTTATCCACATCTTGCAAATAATCGCATATTTGAAGTAATTAAGCACGCGTTATTATGAAACAACAGAGAGAGCGTAAATAATCTACCCTGGATTTGTTCCATTTTGATTTTTCATCAATCAGCTTCTGAGACGCTAATCTTCATTCAGCAGATAAACATTTCAGATCCGTCTCAAAGGAAAATTAAGGAAAATAAGCAGCACACCTAAGCAAAGCATCCATCACCTGCAGACTCAGCGCGCATCGGCTACAGCAGGCACCAGTTTACACAGTTTGTCCATGCAATACAGTACCAAAATCCACCAGTCAGTGAATGCAAGATCAAAGCTTTATTTAAACTGCATCACGTTGTATCAATGGATTATAATCCTGGAGAAAACAGATTATTACAGTAATGAAGATCTGAGCATTACAAATATGTTAAAACAGCTTGCATTTGGGGTGATATTTAAGGTCAAGTTGTATCTGAACACAACTATTAAAATATTATGAAACTTAGCATTATGGAGTAAATAATGTTTTCTTTCAGACATAACCCTCTAAAACTACATTCCTTTTTTTCCCTTATTTTTCACTATCAGCAAGCTCAAAGTGAGCACCTATCACCCTGACTGCACAACGTGAATGAAAACGAGAGGAGGAACTATAAGCTCTGCCTGGAGTCTAACTCCCAACTTCTATGAAAAAATGACCCCAAAAACATAACCGAGAGGATACCACAGTGTCAAGTATCATGTATCGAAGCCCTTCTGTTATCTCATACGTACTCTCAAATGAAACCAATAAGCTTGAGAAGGACTCTGTGGAGTAAGAAACTTCTTATCCTAGGGCAAATGAACATGCCTTCTGCTACTGCCCGCACAGCCAGAATGGCTGAGAAAATAAAATCTTTGGGAATGTGAGGGTAGAGGTGACAAGATGGGTGAGCAGGCCGTGCTCCTAGGCTAGTCCTGTGCTTACTCATCCGTGCATAAACCCAAAAAGGCTGATTAATTATTTCTTCTTCTAAGATACTTGATCATTAGCTTACAAACGGGCAAAACCACTTGTTTTCCCTACTGCTTTTCTCTCGGTTGTGTTCCCTGACCCACTAGGAAAGCAGAAGGCAACAGGCAGGACCATTGCAGCTTATGCATACATATGCTTTAGCACAAAAGGGCAGGCAGCAAGTCAAGAATGCAGAGTAACAGGTTACTTTCAGAGTAAAAAAAAAACATTGACCCAGGAACGGGTAAAAAGCCTGGGATGAGACAGTGGGATAACTGCATTGAATTCATCTTCTTGAAGCATCAGCCTTGAGACAGTGAAGAATACACATCCAAGATCTCATTTAAGGCCGGTATTAAATCATGGCGGTATAAATCAGTTTATAGTTTGTTTGTTTAGGTTTTTATTTAAATACACTTAAGCTAATACGAAGGTGCTTTCTCAAATGCAAGTCTACACAAAGGCAGGCGGCAAGCTAGCTCAGCCATAGTAGAAATGGTGCCAGGTATAACAAGAGATACCATAGAATGAAGCGCTCTGCCACTGCTTGCCCCAAGGCCTGTGACATACCAGGACACACTCAGCTTCTACCCTAGTGGCCCTGCTATGTGCCTCCATGCACCTGCTGCTTTGCTGTTTCACTCATAGGCAACTGCACCTCTGCCTTCCAGACCACAGACCAACAAAAAGGCCCTCGTCTGCCAGAGCAGATGCCTATACACACTTCTCTTTTTAAAGTTTCCTCTCTGTTTTTATTTTAATCAATTTTCTGGACCCGTTCCTGTATAACATTCCATCCGCTAGCTGTCCTGTTGCTTCTGAAGCTATAGCACAGAAAAAAACGTAATTTCCTTCTTTGAAATGAAGACAAATTTTAATCTTCACCTCTTAACCTGATGTAAGAGGAGAAAAAAACTCAGAAAAACAGCATTCAAGAATCTAATGAAGTATCTAATAATACCTGACAGTTCAAACTATATTTGTTACCAAGGGAATTGTTCTTGTCTTTATTTTTACAGCAGTTAAAGCGAGGCACAGAAACTGTACTACCACTGCTCACTGCAGAACCCTTCTCTCTCCACCTGCTATGCCCTCAGTCCACACTCAGCTTTCCTTCCACGAGAAATCAGAAGCAGCAAGGAAATGGCGAGCATCTGCATTGTGTCCCAGTGTTTAGGCGGAGTCCAAAGAGATAAAGACCCAGATTATTCACACGTATAAAGTACTTAGGGGCCCAGATTTTAGTTTAAGTGATTTCCCTTTCGATGCAAAGCCCAGGATGAGTCCTAGTCTTTGTTAGCAACAGCTCGCCCATCCCTTTTCTGGGAGAGGGGCAGTGAACGTAATAGCTTTTCCCTTTTTGTGTGTTCAACTGATTCCAATTATTTGCTTTTTTAAATTGGAGCTCAATGATTCTAAGACCCGTACACATTCCCACTAAATCAGGCTGAGTACCACGTTGCGATCTCGCAGAAGAAAATATTACCAAGTTGTCTTTGTGACAGAACACTGAGTAGGTATAAAATTGCAATGGTCTCTCTGCCAGGTTTTTTTAAGCTCTCTGCTAGTAAGATGAAAGCCTAATTTGATATTTTTGTAGTTATATAACAGTTCTAATATTTTGTGACATTTTGTATTGTGACACTATAGATGAAATTGTCATCGGACTGACACCCTTTACTGTTTATTCCTTAATTACAACTGTTAACAACACTGCAGAGAAGCGTGCTAATCTGCCATCACATATTATGAAAACAACGTTATTGTTACAAACACCAACACCCACTCAACAGGATATTTCTAAGATGGCAGTTTCTGTAAAAACTTATCAGTTTAATGGACACTTTAAAAGAAAAAGTTTTAAATGAACTCCTAGCATTCCTGTTGAAAATATACAACATTTTTTATATCATAACAGAAGTTTTAATTTTTTTTCCCTGTGTGTTAACGATACTTTGGCTAATTTAAATCCAGACAAAACTCAGTGCCTAATTTCAGGAAGAAGCGTTCATGGATGTTGGCCCTTCAAGTTTACCCAGGCTTCCTAGAGTTTCCAGCTAGAAGTCCATTCTCTAGTTCAGACAGAACCACAAACTCCCCACCAACAGCTAATCAATCTGTGACTATCTGAACTATGTTTAATGAAAAGAACACGTGTTTTTGAGTCCACAGGTCTAAGCCAATTCAGATATTTATTAATAATGTTGCTAGAAATTATCTGAGTTTCAATAAAAGTACTTTCCTACTCTAGCACAAAAAAATAATTCATATCTCTAAGTAACACGGAGATGCACAGATCAGTTCATTAATAGACTAGCAAAAATTAGTAATTATAATTTTTCCAAACCCTCAGGCACTGGCAGAAGACAACTTTTTTTATTCCTGTTCCAGGTCAGGGGGCTAAAGTATGTTGTAGCATAAAAGATTAAATTTTAACAATATATTGACTCCAGCCAGGGTTCTTCCTTCCTTCCTTCCTTCCTTCCTTTAAAAACCATCCTTTGCTTAGGAAGGGTGAATTTCTTCAGGCCAAGTCACAAATCTAGAAGGCTTTTCCAATGAACTGATGCTTTAAAACACATGCGAGCACTAGCACCGTGAAAGATGCATACAGAGTTAGCCAGCTATACAAAAAAAACTCCCAGATACCACACCTCTGTAAGAAGAGGTGGAGGAACAGCTTGGTGGCTGAGAAAGAATGTATTATCTCCACATCTTTGTGCTTGGTTGTATGACAGCCACTGCAGACGACCTTTCTGCTTGCTCCTATCAAACTTCTCATGCTTAAGTGAAAGACCTCACTAACAGAATGTCAGCATAAAGAAAATAGCATTAAGAACAGCCTAGACGTAGCAAAAAGTTTCCTACGGATTTGCTTCTTGTCTTTACTGACACATTAGGCAGGATGAGGCTGGGAAAAGCAGCAGCAGTTAAAGGAGAGAAGTGCAGAAGCAATGGAAGTGACAAAGACAAAAAAGAAAAAAAATCAGGGAAAGTAAGATGTGCAAATTCAAGGTGTTCTCCCTACATCTGCTATCGTGAATGTTTTTACACAGATTCCCGCTGCTAAACCAAGACTGATGCAAAGAGCCTGCCCTTCCCACTAATGGCAAATCCTTCCTTTCTCCCTCATCCAGAGAGGCATGCACCACAGATGAATACAGTGTAGAAAGATTATGCATGAATCTATCTTTAGTGATCACACTTAGACGGAAAAGCAGAGGATTGCAAATAACCTAAGACTCTTCTTATACTGGAGTAGTAATCACCTTGGTTGGTTTCTATCCGGCAGTGTTTCTCACTTCTGATCCAAAAAGCCCCTTTGAGCAGGACTGCTTCTCTCATTGTGAGGAATTCTAGTCTAAGCTCCCAAAAAGCAGATGCCACCATTCAAACTGAAGTTTTACACACCGAGACAACGGAAACAAATTATCCAATAGAGTTCATTTTCATTTCAAATGATTTACATTACCATGTAATGGCATGATATTCCATTCTATGACCTGGATGATATGGTCTGCTCAAGCCAGAGTTACAAAACAAAATCAGAGTATTTGTTTTTGTGAATCTTCTTCTGGGTGGCTTATGTTCTGTTTTGTAGTTTTCAGTTTCTTAAAACCAATGGGATATTCTGCTCTTCCTAAAAGAAACTCTTCCCATTTGGGAAGAGATTCTTTTACTGAAGCCCAATAGAGAGTCTGAGAAAGACATAAAAAAAAATAAAAATCAACTTTATTTCAAAGTCTGCATCAGCATGTTTACAAACAATACAGATATGCAATGAATTATCAAATCTTGCCTTATGAGCAAAGCAATTCAGAAAAGAACAATGTACTTGCACACAAAATTTTCAGTCTCTCATATGACACAAAACACCAGCCTGGAAGGATTTCATCCTGCAGCATGAACTGTGAAGTGACTGAATCTGCCCTCTTGTGGTAAGCAACAGATTAATTCAGACCCTCAACATACCCTCAATAAAATGTTTTCTGTGATCACAAGCTTCTCCAAAAACAGCTTTTGTATTTAAATACATACGTTAGTAGCATTTCAATTTGAAATGAAAAACATCTGTTCAATGTTATTAACAAAAAGTACTATGTAAATTGCTTTCTTTAGAAAAGTTTGCAGTAAGGCAATTCAAAATATTTGAGCAAAATTTCCAGTGTGATAAATCAGTGACAAAGTAACTGGCTCCAGTATTTGCATCATGAAAGGAAAAGGCTGTCTAGTTATCTCATGGTCAGAAAAGAAGACTAGGTTATCTAACTCTCTGCGTTACTCAGTGCCTCTGAGTAAGAAACATGACTTCCATTCCACACACAGAACGAACATACTATTCATCATTTCTGGTGTTAGCACTCTCAGGAGAATTTTGTTGTTTCTAGAAGTTTGAAGAAGAAATTCTAAGTGACATCTATCCTTTTATCTCCACAAAATAACATGATCAAGCGCCAGATTAGACTTACACATTCAGTTCTCCAAGGTAAGAGGAGGTATTTTTAGATACTTACATTCATTCAGTAAAAAGTAATTTTATAGCAGAAAACATCTATGGTACCATACGTATTTTTCCCCCCCCCCGTACTTGTTTAAATATATAATGTTCACTTTGTAGTACTCTTCTACATTTCTCTACAGAGTATTAGATTCCTGGCTAATCATCCTGATCTGTACATGTAACTCAGATATAACTACAGCTCTTGCAGATTTACAAAAATATTTTCTTCAACAGATTTACTCAAAGAATCTTTTCTGACAAGCATATGTGCTGTCACACAAAACTACTCTGACTTAGCAAGCTGGGGATCCATTACAGCCATAACTTTCAAAGTATATTAATACAGACACATATATGGCTGAGTGAAATATGCTCAGAAGTGTTTTGGAGCAGAGCGCACACCAGAATTTTGCACCATGAAAAAGTTTTCTTTTTCTACTATTTATAGCACTCTTCTTTAGAAGTATAAAAAAGGCTGAAATAGGATCTTCTGCTTCAAATAGTAACATCATTCTCTCAAAAATTCTACCACTATATCACTGTGCTGAAGAGCATAAAGATCTCTGCAGCTATCAGCTCTGTGCTCTCCAGTACATGTGGACTTCAGTCTACATCCCATAAGCAGCTTAAGCACCTAACACAGGACAAAGATAGAAGCCAAACGGCTGAGACTGACCCAAACAACTCCAAAAGTGCCCTGAAGTCCTCTAAGAGTCTAAAATTCTACTTCTGAGCATGGTCAGGATAGGCTCAGCCAAATACCTCAGCAACTTTCTCATTGTCTTTCAAGACGTATTTGTATCCAGGAAGAATGTTTGTTTTTTTCCTAAAATCTCTTCAAACCCCACTGAAAGGGCATTCTGAGCATGTACCTTGCCACAGTGATAGGAGTTGGCCATTTACGAACTACAATGACAGACAAAATCTTTTAACAGTAACCAAAACAAGAAATGATGTTTTTCATTTAAGTAGCAGCTTAAGTATTACAACACTTGCCCAGCAGGTGTGAAATCAACATACAATACACCTCTCCATCAGATGAAAACACTACGGTTCATACCTTTTCCCTCCTTTGACAACACACAGACTTGTGTGGGACACTCTGCTATGTTTGTGGAAACTAAATCACTGCACAATAATGAACCCACCATCACTGGTCCAAGAAACACAAGTGGGAATGTGATTTGGTGCCCCTGTGGTTAGATGTTTAATTTGTATCAGGAATAAGCTGTGCCCCTATTTCTGTTCCTAAGAATGCTCCTGTCCTCATTATTCATTCATCAGAGAATAATACTGAGAAAACAGTCCTGAGATTAGGCAACTGAAATTGGTATGTTTTATCAGAACAATATTTAGTTCTCAGAGTAGCAACTTCCTCAAAATTGCCACCTTTAAATAACGCTTTAGGGACTAGGAGTGAGAAGTAAAATTCCAGGTTTAGCACTACTTTTCCTGAGATCCTGTACAACCTGATAAAATAACTGTGAGAAGTGAAATCTTCTCTGTTCAAGTTGATAAACTGTTGACTCTGAAATGTAAAGATGACAATCTGCAGCACACTGAAAACAGGATGACCGTGTAAAACAAAGCAGCTCTGACATAACAGTCACAGTAGTCTTTATAAAAATTGAATATTGTGAATATCATATGCTTTCATTTTTATATACAAGTTTGTAAAGATCTGAAAGCTGCAAAATATTTCCACCAGAATGCTCTAGAACCTAGGGACCTTGCCCTAGAAGTTAGGTTCAGCTTGCTGCACAGTACATAGGCCTTTGGCTATACCAGTCACTGGATTTTAAAATCAATTATTTTCACTTTAAGAACATGCTTTGGGGGGGAAGCAAAATATTTGGTAAACAGCAAACAAAAAGACAGAGTTCTAGGACTTACTTCTAGCTTAACAGTATCAGGATGTGGAAGTAAATACATTCTTTCTTGCAGCTTTTTTTCTGCTGCTTCTATGTCCTAAAACACAGGCAAAGCACATTTTAAAAACACAGTGGGAATATTAAAAGGAAAATATACTCACATAAAGACATTTAGATTCATCAAATGAACTCATTAAACCTAAACAATATTCAAATAACAACACTGGAGGTTCAAACCTTCCTCTGTAGCCATTCTGAAATGTAACTTGTAAGACTAGTAACCAACAGCTTCTGAACATTTACCGTAACTTTCTGATAAAAGAATAAATGTTATTACCACATAGGTCTGTTGCGGTAAAACACTACTATTCTCTCTGAACACTAAAGATAAATTACAATTAAATTCCATTCTCTGTAACTTATGACAACAGAGGAGAATAGAATGGTTTGCTCTGTGCTGCATGAAAACTGAAGTATGTATTCTAGCTACTGTAACTGTAAAGTAACTAGGCAAATTATGTGCAAGATCTTTACTTCTCAAGACAAAGATGACTTGCTAATATGCATGCATAACATGTGCACAAAAATGTAGAGCTGCAGCAAGCTGTTCACCAGACAAACTTGGATGACAATGCACCTCACATAGCTTTCTTACAAAAATCGGTATTTGGGTTTCTGCTTGCCCAGTGGATGTGTGCTGGATTCACAAAGGCCTAAATAAATTTTAAAAATAGAAACAGCAGTGACAAACAAATAAAACTCACCACCCCAAATTAGCCCCCCTCTGCCTTTAAAGTTCTGACCCATTCTTGTGGGCTTAGTTCCATACCCAAACATTGAAGAGATTGAGTGGTGGGCAGATGAAGAGAGACAGAAAGGGACGTGGGAGTGGGGTGTGAAGAAGCCAAAGCTGAGCAGAGTGGAGGGGGAAAGAAAGTATAGCAGATGGCAGAGTTGGGAGCAGAGAGCGGGTGTGAAGAGTACAACAGAAAAACTAAATGAGAGAGGAAATTCCCCAAAGGGACTTCCCAAATATTCACCACCACTGCCGCTGAAAAGAAGAGTGAGATTCTGGAGAAGCAAATCCACAAGAGAGACCAAACACGATTACTCGTGTTGAATAATAGCCAATCTGAATACATCAAGAGTAAAGAGAGCTCAACTGAAGTTTAGTTTGAGAAATATGGCTCAAATTCAGTTGGTATGGTTAATAAAAACAGAAACTTGTTAGCTCAAGTTCAACTTAGTAACGCACTCAGTTCATTCACTCTAGAGTGTTAATCTTATTCTATTTCATTAATTCCTTTTACACCATGACTATATTCTCTGGCACATTCTTAGAAATCTAATCTAAGTAAAACCCTTCTTTCATACAAGAGAGTGTATATCCTTGTAGGAGCCAAGAGACATCTAAGAAAGAACAAGCTTAAGACTTGGATTTATCCAAATCCTGGGAAGTAGCAAGTGGCTGCCTCTTTTCAGGTGAGAAAAGAGTAACGGAATAAACACGCAGGGGGAATATGAGCAAAAACAGAAGCCACTTCAAGTCACAATGTCAAAAAGTAATGGAAGACATCACAGAATTCACAAAACTAAGTGAGGAATTTGTCTGTTGCACGTGCTTAGAAGAGACAGATCATCAGTCGCACCAAATGAAGCTCGTCTCGGCATGGCTCTGATGAAGGTGGGAGAACATACCACCACACTGAGAAGAAGAATCACTCACTAATGTTTGTTTCATATTCTTCCACAGGATTTCTCCCCTTCCTGTAGGAATTTTCACAGGAAGGAAGAGCATCAAAATAATCATTGCTTTATCTATTCAGTTAAGGGCACCAGAATGTTTATGGTGATAGGAAATTTATGTATTTCAGGCAAAAAAAATGGACAGAGCAGTTGTGCATATATGTTTAGTGGAGAAGGTCACTTTGGCATAGCCTAGATATTGGATGTGTCTTTTTGTTGCTCACTCGAGTTTGTGTTGTGCAGTCTATTGTCAGAATACTGATTTAATGACAGACAGTGAATAAAATTTTTGCTGGAAGGTGTAGTATGCTTTAGAAAAATAACTAAGATTAGATGGCATTTCTTTCATGTCTCTGCAACCAGTAAACTTTGTAGGGAAAATAAATCTCCATCATCAATATAAAAATAAATACATTGGTGTAAGCTTCTTTGCAAAAAAAAAAAAAAAAAAAAAGCAACAAAATTAATATGTCACAGTGTAGGAAAAAAACAAAGAGAGCATCTTGCAGCACTTTCCCCTGAAACTACAAGGACCAGAACAAAAACAATTCAAGACCCTTCCCCAGAGGTAAAATGGAATGCATGACACATGCATCGCTTTTAGGGGACCAAATTCAGCTGTCACTTATATTGATAAGAGTCTGGCAGAATCCCACTTAAATAATTCTGCAATTACATGCCTGTACAGGAAAGCAAATTCAGGCTAAATTACTTACAGAGTCAGTACTAAAAATTGAACAGCATATTCCCTATTTTCTATTTCATGATATAAGATGTTGCACCAAAATAACAACAAGACTGATAAACCAAAAATGTTACTGACAAACAAGTCTCATAAATTAGATTGTAAATACTGGTCTAATTTCTGGTTTTATTATGAAAACATTATATAAGCACCAGATGATACAGATTTCTCTAATCTGTAGTATCCCTCTAAAGACATTAAGTAAAATACTCTGACAATTATGTTAAAATGCTGAACAAGTGCTTATAATGCTAAAATTTCTATTAAAAAAAATGTTTAGTTCCCTGCTTCCTGCTGATTAGAAAATAAATTAATCTTGAAATGCTTTCCTGTGCATAAATATCAACTAGCATTGAGAAAGAAAAATGTCTCTTACTATGATCACATATTGAAAACAACTGATTTTGCTTACATGCAGAAAAACAGAAATGCAAATAAAAAAATAACACTTCATCATGTCCATGTATTTTTTAGTAGGCCAAATCAACAACTCTCCACATGGTAACTGTGAAATGTACAGTGCCTGGTATCAGGAACAATATTCTGAAGCTGGCACATTAATCAGTCTTGTTTTCAAGCTTCTCATCTATTATTCTGCAGAGATTTTTTTGTTCCTTTCTATTCTGTTATCAGAAAGCATCTGCAGGAGTGCACGTCTGTTAAAATCAATATAAAATAAATAGATTTAAACTGATTTATGCTACTTTATCCTGCCACAGAATTTGTTTTGATACATATGTTTTTGCTTTTTTTTTTTGTACAAACACCAACATTTTTGACACTTGAAAGGAACAATTTTGAGGATGTGACAGAAGATGGCAAATATCTGTGTAGCTGCAAAAATATTTACCCTCTGTATATGTCTAAGTTATTGTTAACGTTTCCAATACAAGTTTTCAGCACACGGGAAATATATACTGCATTTCTTACGTTTGCTTGGGTAAGTTAGCTGAGAATGCACTGGTAAAGTAAAGGTCATTTACAAAAAAATACAACTATCAATACAAATCTATAGTAATTATAAATTGGGAGTCATAATGGGTGAAATTATTAAATCAGTGGAACACGAACTGTGATGCAAGGAAACAAACATCTCATCCCTTTCTATTCAGCCTCACACTGAAGCACCTACACTTGTCCATACCCACTGCAGAGGCATTTGATTGCCCCAGCCCAGTATGCAGCCGTTGACTTAAGTCCAAGCTGAAGTCCTCTTCATCACACAATAATTAAGAAGGCAACACAGATTAACTGTTCTGCCTTACCTGCCACTCCCTAAATAGAGCTTCCATTTAAATTCAAAGAGGGCTTGCTTCAAAATCATACCCACCTGAAATGCGAATGTTTTTGAACCTTGATTAGGTTTTGCATGAAGAAACAAAAAATATTTGATGGTACAAATAAAACTTAATCTCCTACAGTAAAACTTATAATTTCAAAAGATACAATACACACAATATGGGATCTTAATAACTAAGAGTTTAAGAAAATGCCTGTGAGAGGCAGATGACCATTTTTCAAATGCAAGCTCACGTCAGTGGTCAAGTGCCATCTCTTCAAACTCAGATGCCCAAGCTAAAGGTTGAGAAGAGATTCTAGCATTCTAGTCCCTGACATCAAACTCAGATCTTAATTTCCAGTTTTCAAACATCCACTTAACTAACCTAGGAAACACAAATTGTACCTAAATATGACAACAGATACGTAGAACAGTTATTAGCATTAACAGTATCACCACTGAGAAGAGCCAGAAACAACAAGCACTGCTTTTACAGACTTGCAAGTAATATTCTTGAAGTCATTCTACCTCTCCTTAAAGAAAAACAACTGAGGACTTCTTCCATAACTTCACACAATCATAACTGGACAACAGTTCCTACCCTGGACTAAAAGCATCATAACTTGGTCAGCCCCTATTCCCAAACATACTCCCAACTCTTGAATAAAGGTGTAAAGGTATTCTGAGTCCTGTTAGACTGAGGCTGTCTTAGGCAGACATGTAATAGCACGTGTTGCATCTCTACATGTACTTAAAAAAAAAAAAAAAAAAAAAAAAGAGAGAGAGAGCAGCTGCCACCACAAGGCTCAAACAAGAAGGGCATGTAAAACAGGTAGTAGCGCCATCCAATAACAAAGACTTGTCATTTGATACTTCTGGTCAAGTTCCAGAAGACTAAAGAGAATATAGGAGAACTCTAATGATAGCAATGGAGCAAACATTTCTAAAAAAATTATCTAAGCTGCATAAGCATGACATTCCAATTCAGTTCCTGGTAGCTGCAGAAACTTACATTTAAAAGTGCTGCATTCCTTCTACGAGCTGCATCAGCTGCTTGAGTTTGCCATGTCTTTTTAGTCTTTTTGTCTCCTAGATAAGTCTCCATCTGCTGTAGCAGCGCTGATCTCTGAGACAGTCTACAAAGGAAAACATTTTGCTAAGTGGGTAGAACATTTTGCTCAGGAGCTAGAAAATAACCTTTTTACCTTACCCAGTTTTCTCAAAACCATGGGGCTAATTATGCCGGCTGTAGGGTGGGTGTGTTGGGGGAGGGAAAAGGTACAGGCAGACACCACCTGCTGTGCTTGTACGAAGCTATAATATTGCAACCAGCAGTCCTCATATGCTAAGGTGCTTAGAAGCACTGAATCTCCCAGAAGAGGAAAGACAGGGTGGGCTGGGGTGACTTGATCAGTACCACTCCTGCGCACCGGCAAGTTGTTATAACTAGCTGTTATAAGAAAAGCAGATTTTTCTGAATATTACTGTATTTGCTTAACAACCTGAGTTTACAAGGCAACAAAGCAGCAGCTCAATAATTGAGGCACAGAGTGACAATCCAAATACCCTTCCCACACAGGAGTTCAAAGGTGACAGGAGGTTAACAATGCAGATCTTAAACCAGTACCATCATCAGAAGTCAAAAACCTCATCAATCTAAATGCTCTCACCAGCAGTCAATGACACTAATTCCAGCAGTTCATGAAGGAAGAGTGCCATCTCCTGGATCACCAGCCCCTCAATAAAATACCACTGTGTTCTCTAAAGGCCTGATTAACTGTTCAAAGGATGGATATGCAAGACCCTTCTGGACCACAGCATAAACTACTGCGGGGCAGTTACTTACATCTCCTCATGTCTCCTAGCAAGATGAACTTCCTGAGCCAAATAGGACGACATCTTCTGTTTCTTGTCCAGGTTCTGTCACTGTATTAAAGGAAAACCAAGTGAAATTAGAATCTTCTAGACATATACAAACATTTACTTTTCAGTAGCAAAGCATTCCAAGTTAACAGTCGCATGCACAATATTTATATAATTTATCATCCATGTAAATAAAACCTGCTTATAAATTTTAATACCACAAGACATTGTTAACATTATGGTTTGAATACACACACACACCACAAGTGCTCACAATACACGTTAGGAAAATCTTACTGAACTCTACTTATTGAATTCTAACACTTTACTTGGGAACTAAAGTTTGAGTTTCAACCCTCAGATTTAAGTTCTCTCAAGCTTCACCTGCTTACAGCCACACATACAAAGGATGTCCTCACATAGTTTGTGCATCACTGTTCACAGCAGTGATTTCTGGCTTCTGTCTTGTTATGAACACAAAGTAACACTTGCAATTGGCATTCATACTACGCCTCACAGTGCCCCTTGTCCACAGTGAAATACCACAGAATGAAAGAGACCTTCGAGGATCATCGATTCCAACCTCTCTTCTAAAACAGGTTCCCTACACTAGGTTGCAGATATATGGGTAAGTACAGGCATGATTTAACAACTGAAGTCAGTGAACCAGCTTAAATTTTGAGCGCTTGAAAAAATTAGCTCAGCTCTTCAGTAGAGTAACAGAGTAGACAACTGAACAGGAGGTGACATTTACACCTTAATGGTTGGATTTTTTTTTTTGTTTGTTTGTTTTTGGATCTGTAGAGGAGATAAGGTGCCCATTGCCCAAATTGTGGTCCTCCAGCACTATTCAGAAGGCTGGAAGCGTTTTGCAGTCAATTCATTGTTTCCATCTCAGAAGCACATTGCTGTCATGAAAATTAGCCTAAACACCAGAAACTATCATATGAAAGGTGGGGGAAATGAAATATCAGGAAATTAGAACATTTATGAGAATCTGTCCGAGGATCACATGTAACTTTGAAGCAGGATACACGTGACTTAGGCAGAAACTGATGTGTTCTCACCTCACCCAGCAGATTCCCACCCTTCTGCTCTATTTCCAGCACTTCCCTTTCCCTTCAGGGGGTTCCCATCCCCTCCGTGCTCTTTTCCTAAAAAACCTACTCCCAAACCTAGTTTACCTTCGGCCTTTGCGGCTTGCAAAAGCAAAGCCACCTCTCACCGTGGCCTCCACGACGCCGCAGCCTCCCCCCTGCTCGCTACCATAGCGACGGCCGGAAAGGCGGGGCCTCACCGCCAGCTCGCTATGGCCGCGTCGCGTCTCGGCGCTCGGACCCGCCCCCTCGTCCGGGATTGGAGGGATTGGAGGAAGCAGGGGCCAATCAGAGCCGGGGGCGGGCAGAGGGGAGTCTCGCGCAATGACCGTTACCCGTCAGAGGGTGTGGAGGCGCCTCAGGGTGGAGCCGAGTGTGGGTGTTGCCCCTGCACGTTCGGTAGCAGTTTGGGCTTTGCATTCTGAGCTGCTGAGGGTTATTCGTTCTCTTCAGGCTTCTGTCAAAACGCGCTTCTTAAAGAGGCAGAATTAATCCACTTTTTGTGTTTTGCCCTTCTGGAAAATATGAGCCAGGAGAGTGTATGCCAAATACAAGAAAATTGTACAATACAACTCATTTTTGCTTCATTTTTTCCCATTGTTGCCTGACAAATTTAAGCACACTGAAGGTGCAGGTGATTTCTGAAGGAGCTTGTTTTCCCAGTTCAAATGTTCTCGTCCTGTTACGAGGCCTCAGCAGGAACCTTTCCTACTGCTGATCAGATTTGACTTGTGATTCTTCAGTTCTCTTTTTTTCCCTCTGATTATGTATTTCTTCTACAAACTCACATTAGTTCACTTTATGACACATAATTATGTAGAAAATGTTTAAGGTGCTTGTGAGCTCACCCCACCTTATTGCGGCACTCAGGATAGACAGTCCTCAAAATCTTCATTTTAATTTTTTTACGGTTGTGATTTGAAGGTGAGACTTTCCAATAAAGGAGATAGGGAAATAGGAGCCTCTCCTCGTTTCTGATGGTGTGAATAGTTAACAGTTTTGGTCTTACTGAATTTAATGGAAAGCCATTTCCATGTTCTACTGAGTTACCAGTTGTCCTTAATGACAGCAATCTCTCTCTCTCTTCCTTCCTTCCTTCCTTTCTTTCTTTCTTTCTTTTTTGGTAGTATTTAATGAATTTCATAAAGAATAGGCACAACTTGAACTTGGTCTTATGTAAACCACTTCATATGCTGTTTGTAGGCAGAATGCAAAGAACATTTTTGTTAAGCTACAGATACTATCAATTGCTCAGTGTTGTGGGAACAGAGGATGGAAAATCTAATTTCTTAATGACCACTTTATGTGACAGTGGGATGGAACAATATGTCATCAGTAGTTAATGAGCTATAAACGATGTATTTATTTTTTTGGTATTAATGTTCTTTTTTTTTTCATTAGAAATATAGCCTAGCCTAGTTTAGTTTTCAACTTGTCAAGAACACAAGTTCTAAACTTATTTTAAAAAGAAAACTGGTAGTAACAGTCAGAAATCCCCATAGCAGGCTGCTTTGAATAGCTGTTTCCTTGCATTGCAGAGCAGTCACGATGAAGGCCTTGAGGGGCATTGCAGAAATGGGGATTTATGGGCAGGATGGACTCACATGAGGAAAGACATTCTCTTGCAGACCTCAGTGTGCTGGCACCTAACTGAAAAGTGCTCTGTAGATTATTATGCTTTTGTCCCTCTCAGTTTCCAGTTACACAGCACATCTTACAGAACCTGATATTTAAATTTTGTTTTACTAAAAATGTTTTTTTTTCATCCCCAGGAACATTCGTCTCTTCATTAAAGACCTCTATCTTTATGTGAATTTACTGTTGCATCACTGATTAAGTAACAACAACAAAATACCTTAAAAACTAGATACCTGTAGCTGAGGCCCTGAGATCTGTTTTTCCTGCCCAGCTGTGCAGATATCTGAGTGTAGTTTAACATCAGTCTTGTTCTTGCGTGGTAGCAGCCTTATTGGAAGAGTGTTACACATGAGAGCTTTTCTAATAATCTAAATATGGATTGAGGACATACTGTTAGTACTGAAATGTGGGCATTATGACCCTATGTTTTTTCTTAGCCCACACAATTTGGTTTTACTCTGAAAATGCAGGGAAAAGGGTTTTCGGAGAGAAATTTGTGAATTATAACACTAGATGGCACTTAAACACAGCTAACAAAAGCTCTTACATGGTGCAACACACAAAACCAGTCAAACATTCTGTTATAACATGCAGTTAATTATACCCTCAAAATGATGTCTTGGATTGATATTACTAAACAAACATGTATAAAATTTAATTACAGACAAGTGAAATAAATACTGTAGGCTTGTAATTGCAAGATGTGATTTTTTTTTTTTGCCTGTGATATGCTACACACCTGTGCATAGTTTATATAGCTAGTATTTTATGTTGTCATTTTTGCTAACATTTAGAAGGGCATAGTTTAGCTTTATGTGCTTTTATTTACTGGTTCCAATTTGTGCCATATGTCAGTTAAAAAAAAAGAATGTTTTTATGTATTTGGATTTTAAAACTGGAGATTTCAAAAGGAAAACCGTAAGAAAGGAGTTTTTTTTTAATACAAAACCACTTCAAAAACTTATTTAAAAATGCATACACTTAATTTTTTTATGATTGCTTTGCTTTCCTATTCTTTCTTTGCTTGCATCTCTATTGCTATAACAGTTTAACAGCTACTTAAAGGTCCCAAGTATATCTGTTCATAAACATTTCTTATGCAATATCATTGCTAAGATATTCCAGGCCTATGGAACAGTCTAAGAGGCATGAAATCCCATCAGAGTAGCTTGTGGCCATCACCTTGGGTTCTGGCAGTTTTTCCTATCAACTACAAAGTGGAAGACGGTTGGCAGCACTTCAAGCAACTGCACAACCCCTTTGCTAAGCTACTTGAAGTTGCAAGAAGCTGAAAAGGCAAAGAAGTGCAAGGAAATGTCCTCCCAGTCAAGGAAAAAGCTAACAATGCATTAAATGTAAAAAAGTGCAAAAACTGCCTTGTGGTTCCTCTCTCTCCTCATGTTCCAGTATTCAAGGGGCTGGTCTCAGCATTACTGTTGGCAGATCCACACCATTCTCTGTTCAGGGTTACCGTTAGTTGGCTTCATTGTGGTACTAAGACTTGAGCTAAAATGAAACTTGTAAGTTGTAAACTGTAGGGCAACTAACATCATGTTCTTGTACGTGCATTCTGTTGTTTGGTAGCTCAACTGATTTCTGATATATAGGATGAAGATAATCAGCCCTCAGCTGATAATTCATTGATGTATTTGTTTATTTATTTATTTTGTGCTTTTGGGAAAGATCCTTTTTAGGTTCTGGAATTATATTTCCAGTAGCAGTTGATTCAGCTATGAAATATAAACTGGCTTAGACAGTACCTGAGACAGTTTACTGATGTACATATATGCCCTTACAAGTGCTTTCATCTTTAGTTTTTATGGCATAGCTACTTTTTTTTTTAAGATTTCAAGAAAATAGTTTGGCCCTTGAGTAATAACATTAAGCCTTCTCTTTAGAAAAAGGGAAATCAACAGGCCTCAACTGACTTTAACAGATGTACAGGTAGTAGAATGTTTTACACGTAATTATAAAAACTATTTACAGTAATTAGCTTGAATTTAATTGCTTCTCAGCATGTTAGGATAGTAAATTACAGCTTTATTTCAAACAACTCCTGTTGTCTGTTTTTCCTAAGCTGAACACAGGAAACCCAATGAAAACAAACACTTGGAGAACCACAATTCTCCGTTCCTGTTTGAAGTATGTTGAGTGGGGATGCTTCGCTCTCTTTGATCTTACAAGCAGCACTTCACTTACCCATGTAGACTACATCTAGCTTCCCTTAGCACTAAAAATGTTCTCCTGTGAGCAACAAGACACCAATCACAAGATTACCATGGAGCAAGCCAGCGCCTACTAATGTTCATGTGAATCCAATCCCATGCAAGCACTGCTGGTTATTTAAACTGTCCAACTGCTTCCAGCCGACTGCACTATTTAGTGTTTGTCCTCATTTTTTTTGCCATGCAAACCTGAGCAAGGATGTTCTATTTTTTAATTTCAGTTTAGATTTTGAATGCTTTTATTATGAATTTCTTCAACCCATGAGAGAAATTAGAGAGGCAACAATGCTTATATTATTGCATAACACCAACATTTATTGACAATAAAAATAGCAGAACTTGCACAAAAAGCCAGTTTCTAATAAACCCTTTTACTAGATTGTTGTTACAAAAGTTGAATTTTTCATTTTTTATAGAAAAAAAAAATTCTTCTTTTTAAAGAAAGGTCACTCAATCTTTTTAGAAAGATGTATTAAATGACTTTTCCCCCTTTACTAAATTTAGTCTTTTGTTGAATTGTTTCAGTTCCTATTAAACCTTCACAAAAATGTGCTTTCTATTATGTTTCTTCTAATAGGTTTCTCAGCCTTATAACTATAATAAATTTGTCAGTCTAGCTTCACTGAACACCGGACTCCTAAATCCTACCACAACAGATTATAAATATGACCATTTCTAAACCCTTTCAAGAAGTTTTACCCTTTCTTTCAACTCATTTTATGTACTCAGCAATTCAGTGAAAATAACCTTTCAGAGTCATTCTTTAAACTCTCCTTTTTGGTGATAGCACAGTCTAGTCATTTGATCAGTCAGTCAGAAAACCTAAGTTCTGCTCCCATCTCTGCCACTGTGGATTCAGAGTCAGAACCAACTCACTTAAAGTTTCCTTAGGTGTTCATTTAGAGGAAATGACCAACTTGACCCATATAGGGCCTGATTTTCAGAGCAGCTGAGTGCTCAGAACTGCAATTTAAATCATTTTGAGTGGTGCTCCTTAGCACTGCTAAAAAAATCATGCCTAAAGGCATTTTGTTAGGTATCCAGAAAGGAAAATCCTCAAATGTAGCTTTTGTAACAGATTTTTTAACGAGAGAAATATCCTAATTTCTTTCTTCTAATTTGCTTCTATAGTCTTCTTGCCTTGCCTTGCCTTTCCTTTCTTTTCCTTTTTTGTTGATGGAGGAAGAAGTTACGTTTTTTTTTTTTAGAAAATGAAATACTATATTGATAAACAGTTTTCTTCAGGACATGTTTTAAAGTTTATATGAATGAAAACAAAGCATAACAAAACCTTTAGAATGTTAATAACCACACTAAAAGCAGAAATGCAAACAGCATGGTCACATAAATCTAAGAAAAGCAGACTGAATGTAAATATCTGAAGCCCTGTATCATAAAATGAATCAACTTTGCTTTATAACACCGTATAACAAATGAACAGCAATGCATCATATTTGCTTTGTATGACTGAATAGGAAGTAGAGAGAGATAAGGGTTATCTAAGTAGTATTAAAATTGAATTAATGAAAAATTCCGGGGGACACAAATAATCAGTGCTAATCCCAAATTACAGCATACACTCTATCGTTCAATTTAAACCCCCTTGTCATGTCTACCCATAATCAGCACTCAAAGGAAAAGATGGACTACTTCCCTCGTCTTTCCCTTGGAGAGAATTAGTTAGTTGAGCTCCTTGCAAGCCAGTTAGGGTTCATTCTACTGGTTTGAACAGCTGTAACTGTTGTGCTATGTTTCTGGTCATCCAAGTTCAAGAAAAATGAATTCAACCCAAAGGGAAAACTTTTAGGATGATGAAGATAGTGGAGAAAGTTTGTTTTGTGAGAACAGGTTAAAAAGTTTGGCTTATTTATCAATACAAAATCAGGAAGAGTATCTACTCATACATGAGTAATTGACATCAGAGAAAAAAGAGCTTTTTAAGCAAAAAGATAGAGCTAGCAGAAGAACGAATGAATGTAATTAGTAAACACGCTCTTGAAGAGAGAAGTTTGAGAAAGGTACCTAAACATCAGACAAGTTAACTTCTACAACAGCCTACTAGAAAGAGGAATGATGGAGCGCAAGAAAACAGATTCATTTTAACATGGACCTCAATCGGTTTGTGACTGGCAGTCTGTGACATGGCTTCCTGAGAGACTTGTGCCTCCAAAGAGAAGTCCAGCCTGCAGAGCTTTTCCAATGGCAATATTCTGCTGAGTTGTGTTGGTGAACCTTCAAGAATGACATCACCAATGTCAATAGTGTTATAACCTGAAAGCAGTTTTTGAGAGAAAATTTGGGAGCTAAAATTCCAAGTCACCTGCTGCTATGCCTCTAGCTATGAACAGTATTGCAGAGGGAAGAGCGGCAATCAACCGCACAGTGCAGAACTTTAACAGTCTGCTTTCATTTGCCTGCCAAGGCAGCCTTCTTGCAGTTCTCACCAAAGCTATGTAAGTGTGTAGAATATTGCTTTGCTATTCAGACATTGGAAGGTTAATGTTTTTTTAAAATCTCTGTGTTGTGAACATCTTTCTGCCTGCATAGGCTTCCTAACGTAAACTTCTATTTACTGTGATCTCAATACGGGCTTTACATTACAAAGTCCTACATGACGTTGGCTGTTTGTCTGAACCTATTTCATAGCCTAAGGCACAGAAAGACAGGTGAATTTAAATCTGAGCTTTCAAGTTGGTTTTCAAATGCTTGTCAGTTTAAAATATTAAAATAACAGCAAGTTCTAACAACATTCTCAGATTTTCTTGCCCAGTTGAGTATCTTTGACTTTGCTGAACAGGGCTATATTTGTGATCAGAATTATGGACAGCACTGTAGAGTCCAGGCTTTAAAATAGCTGGATAAAAATGTCAGTGCTGCCATTGACATGAAAAGGGTCAATGCTTGGTTTTCTGGCATTTGTATTTTGGCTTAAAGTAGTATAGGAGATTTTCTTTGGAAAGGTGAAGTAGTAAGCTCAATGAGAAATACGATGAAAGAAATGTAGTCCAAGAAATGAGAAAATTACTTTCCTTAGGGAATATAATTTATTCTCTTCATTAAACCATATCACAGAAGGGTATCAGCTGGTGGCTAGATCTTCAATTACTGAAAATGGATACACCAATTTGGCAGGTTTTTTTAAGAAAATGTTTTTCTACGTAAATTTCACGCTCTGTGCATGTGTGTATACCTTTGCACATTTATGCATATCTTTCTGTAACATCTCCTTTAGCAATTTTTGAACTTGATCATCTGCAGCCAGGTTTGACTCTGAGGTTACCAGCCTCAAAGACATCACAGTCCAAAAAGTTTTGTGAAAATAGATGGCTATGCAGAGAGGAAGAAAGGCTATAAAGAGAACTTAGCACTTAACAGATGTCAAATCCTCCACATAGGATTTTTCCTAACAACACAAACCCATAGTAAACCAGGTTCTGTTATTCATAGAGCTGCATATTTACTTAAAATTTTATTGTGTTCAGAGCAA
Source organism: Numida meleagris (assembly GCF_002078875.1). Taxonomy (NCBI): domain Eukaryota; kingdom Metazoa; phylum Chordata; class Aves; order Galliformes; family Numididae; genus Numida; species Numida meleagris. The sequence continues at coordinate 13,083,315 of NC_034419.1, read as the reverse complement.
TTGAAATGAAACAAGTTTATACAGGCAATCAAGCAAACTTCTGCTAAAATATGGACTGCCATATAAATCAAGCAGTTAGTGAGATGCCCTAAGTTTCCTCTCTGGAAATGGCTCTCCATAATTGGCTAATCTCTCGAAATAATTTGTGATACCTTTTTATACATTGTGCCAACTGGAATAGTCAAACAGGGCTGATTAAAATTATGCTTCCCCAGTTCTATTTAAAATATGCAGTTCATAACTTTTATATACTTTGGCTTAGGCTGTTCTAGACTTCTAGAAGCGAATTCTGTCTCTGCACTAGAGGAAGCACAGTCAAAGGAAAAAAATTGCTTTTAGTGTCTGCGTATGAGAGACTGTGGATGTTACTTGTAGGAAGTATCATGGAAACATCACTGGGATCCATGGCCCAAATCCCACACAGCAAAGTGCTGAAGGTCCCTCCCAAAAACGTAACCTCAACTGTAACCTACTTCCTTGTGTAATCATCATTTTTTGGTAAAGTGATCTGGTTAAAAATGGATTTTGAAATGTAATCCTGGCAGCAGAGGATCATTTTCAGTGTAACTTGATTATTTTGTATCAAGCCCTTCTGGGATTTCTGGGGCACATCTCCTGCTGAAGATATAGCACAGAATTAGGAGTAGAATTCATTTAAAATAAAAGACCAAATGAAGGAAGTAAACTACAGAAATTTGTTCAGTAAGTGAGTATTTTTAATAAAGAACCAGCTAATTTAATTTGGAACAGTAACTTTGGACTCATACAAGTCAAGAGCTATTCCATCTCTGAGTCTTTCTAAGGATGCACTGTGGGAGAGAACCAAAGCGAATCAGTAAAGACAGCTTTTAAAGGATGTCAGCACTCCTCCGTTGCTTTTAGCTCTTCAGCTAACTGCTCCTTTCCGTGTGCCTCCAGGCATAGCCGGTGGGCAGTAGGAGCAGATAAGAACAAGCACACTGCACTAGATGCTCTCACCAGGACCTGCCCATGCTGACCAGGAGCTGCAATGTGGATCCACTTTCTTATCCCACACGATCTCACACTGGTGTCTGTGTGTGTGTGATAAAAGCAGTGTATTGCCCTTAATCTTCATCTGGTTTTGTGCTCTGCAGGAGCAGGCACAGCTCTCACCATGCACTGGAACCAGCAACTACTACAGAATTTGCTCCTTTCAGATAAGAAAACATTAATTGCCAGTGTTCACAACAGGGCAGAAAAGAAAGATGCAGCTAATGATGTGCTCTCTACCTTGTTTTGACCCCCCTGCCTTGTTGCTCCAAGCTGAGGTGCTTTCACCTCCAAACCTCGGTAGTGCTCCTGCCTCAGCCTGACACTTAGCACCCCAGAAGGAATTACTTTCAAACGAATCATGCGTTTGCAAAACCGACACAAGTTCAGAGAAAAAAAAAAAAAGGTTTCCTTTTCCCCTGTAGTTTATTGAGAGTTTTTTGTTTGTTTATTCTCATTGCAAATGCTTGCAAGACCATGAAGAAATACAACTCTTGGAAGGCTGGGAAGATATGATAACGCGCCTTCCTTCTCATCATCTTTCTGGTGTAGTCTGCGTTTAGATTTCATTTATTTGCATACAGAAAAGTAATTGGATTAGTTTTAGAAAGTAACTCAGCACGATATGGGAGTGAAGAGAGAGAGAGACAACAAAAGATTTCAGCCACAAACCCGATCTACAGTAAATGTGGCTTCAAAAAACTATTTGTTAACTCTTTTGACTAAAACTTCTACAAAGGCATTTGGTTTACTAGCTATATCCTAGGCCCAAATATATGTCCAAAAACTAGATTAATCTCAGGGAAAGCACTACAGTTAGAATTGACTTCATTCTTTTCAAACTGTCAAAATGCTCTGCAAAGGCCCATTAGTACTTACCGAAAAAAGACACCCATTATATAAATGCTTTAGAAAGAGGCAGTCATTTGCCATCAGGGTGGAGGACTCAGGCCTGTTTGCCATGGCACGACTGGAAGTTCCAGACAAATCTTCCCAATATAACACAAAAGATCAAATCTGTATTACCAGAAGCATGAGAATATTCATCTTGTACTCTTTTCCTAAGAGCAGACAATAGAGGATATCCAGGGGACATGGTAAAGAGCAGCACACATAAATTCTTACTGATTTCTGACAGCCTGCAGATGAGGCACATCCTGAACCAGACATCATGGCCACATCTTTGTGTTTATTCCTCAGCTTGAACTCATTTGTGTAAATGTCTGAGGATAAGGTAAAGAGCATCACACATAAATAAACAGCAAACCTGTCTCTTTATTATGCATCCACACACTGCTTCTAATGATGCACATGGGTCCACAGCTAAGGTCCCAGGATACCACTACAACAGAATAATTACTGTTCATCATAAATATCTTTGTCAGAAGACTGGAATAGATATGCCTAAAATTGCTCAGGAAAAAAATGCAGTAATGCTGAAAGCCAAGAGATTTAGTGATAAGGTGACAGAAAATCTTGGCTCCGCTAAACTCAGAATGAACTTTGCCAGTGGCTTCAGAAAAGTCCAGATTTTTGCCTTAGAACCTGCCCAGACCAGCTGCTCTACCTGGATGTCCTGAGAGAGCCTCCTGCCTGAAGAGGCTCCAAGAAAAGTTGTTGTCATGAATTCAGAAAACTGGATTTTAACAAGCCCGTGTACACCACGAATGGCTCTGCCGCTCTTTTGAGAACAATCTACTCTTTCCAGTTAGCTATTAATTTTTACGAAGTCAGGCACTGCAGCGGAGCACTCACAGTGTCACACCCTTTGAGGGAGAACTGGCAAAAAACATTCGAGTACAGAGGATTTTATAAAACTTTGTTGGCTTGCTATTTGGAGAGCACCGGGAAAGGACTACTGTGAAAAATAGAAGATCTGAGCATAAACCATTTTTCCCCCCAAGTTTTCCATTGGGAAAAGGATCGCCACTATTCCTTCCGTGGCAATTTCTTTGGCCATTTTATAGTAAGGGCGGCAGCTTGTTGATTTAATACTTTACATTGTGGCCACTTCAGGGAACAAGTCTGTTAAGATCATGGCTGACAGAGACGGGAAACACTGGTTTCATTACTGGTGAAGCTGTACCTTTTGGCAGCAGACAGCTCCTGTGAGAGGGGAATTGGGGCGCTAGCTCAGAGATGGGGATGAGGACAGAGGTGGCCATCTCTGTGGCCTCTCCACCGTGGGCAGACTCACAGACCTGTGCATGGCTCTGCTTGCTTTGAAAACTGCCAGCAGACTTATTCCCAAATCTGTGCATACCAACACAATGGCAGGAGCTCAGCTTTGCTGCAGGCATCAAATGCCGTGTGGGCAAACGCAGGATGTGGATGATTGCTAATCACATCTTAGGAAGAAGTGGAACCCTCCAGAATATAACAGCGTATGATAAAATCTAAACGAGGATCACATAATGAAGCTGGGATTAGCTGCATGGGTAACTTAGAGCTGGAGCACTGCCTGTGTTGTAATCTGTCGCACTCCATACTACAACCTTATAATGAGGATAGTTTATAAATCATTAATGGATCATATAAGCTCCTAACAGATAAGGAAAACAAGGTTTACAAGCTCATCAGCAGATAATGTTATATTGCAGTAATAATCAACCTGGTGAACTCTGTAATCGCCTATAACAATTGAGACCTATTTGTGAAAGTATCTATTAATTCATATTAACTATTACACAAGGAAACTTAATATGACAGTAACGGGGATATAATATCGGAGCACTTTTTAATGCTATTTTGTCTGGCAGTGCTTGCTTATGCTTGACAAGATCCTTCTGTAAATAGGAAATGTGTCAGCTGGAACTCAGGTGGGAGGAGAGAGGAATTCATTTTCCTTCTATCGCTGCATTGTTAGGAAGCTCACTTTTAGAGCAGGGCAGAGGCAATAATGGCTTCCTGACAAAATGCTTTGTTACAGCGGTGCATAGGACAGCTTTGCAATTAGTGGGTTTCTGTCTGGAATCCCTGCCACGACAACCGTTCTGTGGGAACAAAATCATGTCCCTGCTTGCAGCCAGAGAGCTGGGATCTCCACAGGGCAGCGGCCTCCTGTGCCAGCCTGGCCACCAAGTGCTCCATGCCCTCCTTTGATCTCGGGTTCACTTGGTTCTAGAGCATGACTTCAGGTTTTGTGCGCCTGACAAGGAGATTGTAATTGTAGCAAGGCTGAACTCTCCTGAAGTTCATTGTATCCTAAATTCCCTCAAGTCTAGGGCTCAAAGTAATGCTTTTGGGAAAGCAGAACGTAAGCGATAGCAGTTTAAGTGGCACTGCGTGAAACTGATTGTCATCCTTTCCAAACCCAGTGTGGAAGAACTGACTACATCGCTTTACAGCTCTATGTATGTTCTCATCTCGTGTGAGAAGCTGAACTGCAAGGATGTACCTACACTTCACTAAGGCTGGGACAGACGTTTAGCAGTGTGGATGCAGCCTGCCTTTCGTGGAATAACCTTAGGTCTTTCTTCATATTGCTTTGCAAAATAACTTGCATCCTTTAATGAAAACCAAACTCAACAAGAAGTGGATAGGAGGGATTTGGGGGAACTAATTGGCTTATCTTCTGATATTGTAGCAGTAGGTAGAATTAAAAAAAAAAAATAAAAAAACTTGCACAAACCCCTTCCACAAACAATATTACTTCTCATTCATTATACTGGGAATAACATGCAGCAATAGGATTATGATGACTGCAAATGCACCATATTGAAATAAAATTAGTTTAAAAGGCAGGAACAATATAATCATCAGGCAGCTTTCTTGCAAGGTGGAAAATAACTTTAATATTTTTATTGTTGGATCTAGTCTAAAAAATGCTCCCCCCCCTACCCCTCCAATACAACAGAGATTGTGTTAAAAGCAGTCTCTCTGGGTCTGGAGGGCTCTTTCGGTATTGCCAACCTATGGAAAAAAAAGGGCCATGGCACGCAGCTGGAAATCAGCAATGCAGAGCATTGAAATCTCATTCAGACAGGGATGTATTTCAGAGTATGGGACCAAAGTGGAGTATTCATTATATGGAAAGTTAATGCATCATGCTGCCTAGGAAGGATGCTGAGAGCTGGCACAGAAAATAAATAAAGATTGAAGCCCCTGGAACTGCAGGCGGAATGTGGAATAAGAGCTCCAAAGGTAAGATATCCCATCACCAATGCTAATATTACCTTTTTGGAACATGTCTTTTGGACTTATTAAGAAGGAAATAACATAATGGGACTTTGCTTGCTGTTTCAGAAAGGATCTGCTGTACAGTGTAAGGAAGAGAAGAGAGTGGGAGATAATTCAGGCTGAAAATTTGGGCAGGGGTGGCTGTGTGCTCAGGAAGATGTCAGCCCTGCACAGGGCTTCTCGTTGCTGAGGCTATCATTAATTGCCCATTAAATACAAATACCTGGTCACAGCACCTGCAGTGGTGGGGTTATTTTATGCTGGTTGTGAGAGAATGGACTTTCTTAATCTGGTATATAGCTGTGAGAATACAGCTTTCCCACCAAATGCCTTGAACAATCTGAAACCCAATAGGGAGCCATAGGACAAGGTCAACACTTTGTGCCATGTTTCTGTGACTCTGTGATCATTTGCAAAATGAGCTTTATCGTATTGCAGAACATGGTCTTCATCCCAGTTATGTGCAGCAGGAGGAGATCACACGAAAGAGAATCAAAAGCAAGGGCAGGGGAGGACTGCTATTATCCCTTATTTGTGAACTTCAGTGTAATTTGACTGACTTTATGCCATTTATTTTAAATGACCGTGTTCTTTTCATTTGTCATTTTGGAGCTTATTCTTTTTCTTTTCGTCATATCTTTCATGTGACAAATTCCTGCTCAATATATTTTTTGGCAGTTACATACTTAATCTTGCTGATTCCTGTGGATACCAGCACAGCAATGTGTTTCAGACGCTGTTAGAGCTGATGAATCAGAGACCAGTCACTGCTCTGTGCTGGGGACTCAAGGTCCTGAGCCCTTGCTGATCAGGCACCCGTACCTCAAGCTGGGAAATTAAGAGGAGAATTTTGGCAAGCAGAAAAAACTGCATTGTGACAGTGCTCTGTTCATCTGACCATGTAAGCTTGAATTAGTTGTTGCTAAAACACCCTTAAAATGTTCACCCAGTTTATTGGGTGAATGTTATGAAGATAAAGCTGCATGCAAGCTGGCTATGACACACTGCTATTGTGATGCAAGAAAGATACTAGATATTTTTTAATGCATATCTAAATTGTGAACAGAGAGTGAGATAAATAAATGCTGTAAAACTGTACCAACATCCTACATGAAACCAATTAGGTATGTTACTGGTGTTCCTCATTCTTTCCAAACGCCTTAACACAATAGACTACGAGATATGTCGACCTATTAGGTGCCTGCCAGATGGATAGGACCCTATCTACTGCAAATGTACGTGGAATGACTACACAAACCAGCACTGTTCATGAGAACTCAAGTTTTACATACTGGCATTATCAATGAACACAATTGGGTTCATAATAGGCGAGCCAATTGCTGCAGGTCTGGAACCACATCACTGAGAGCAGATCAATAGCATTTCTGAACTGCATACAGAACATATGTTCTGATAGTAGACAAGCCACCTGCACCCTTTTTATTTCAGAAAAAAAAAAGGAAAAGGGAAAAAAAGGAGCTAAGATTTACTTATAGCCAATCTCACAGGCTGCAATCAATTTACAGGTCACTAGGAGACTTTCAGGCAAAGGCACAACATATGTCTAACAGGATCCAAGTAAGAGGTTTAAGTAATAAGGAAGCTTATTTAAGGCACTAAAATTCAGAAGGCAGAGCCTTTCCTAACCTAAGCTACTGAACTTTTAAGAGCTTTTATGATTTTTTTTCCACACTAATGGTATTTTTCAGCTCGAAGACTAGTACTAAGCAAAACTAGGGACGTTCTTTGCTAGTTGCTAAGTGTTCCTATACTTAGCTAAGTTAAGTGCTAAATAACCTAACCATTTTACTCTGTCACCTGTTTTTATACATCTTGCTGTATTACAGCTAGGATAATCTAGAGTTTGCTCTGCTCGCAGTCACACCCATGGCATTAACACAGAGGATGTTCTGCAACCTGATGTTCTCTACAGATGTCACTTGATAATATCATGAGTGAAATGATACTGAATTGAAATGACATCAAATTATATTTTAAATGGAAGCTACTGCTTAGAGAGTTGATCTGAAGATTGGAATCAGAGTTTGTCCAATGGTTCTGATGCTAAGCCAATACCCTGAAAGATAACGGTTTGAGCCTATTAGGAAGAATTCCTGGAAGGCAAAGTTGTGAGGTGCTGATGGTCCCATCAGGCTGCATGTAATGAAGGCTTCAACTTATTGTTTTTCTATGGTTTTCCATTCTTCTTGATCGTCTGCTGATGAAACCTGATAAGCACCTTGTTAAAAGAAATTGCTCATTTATCTAGTACATGCAGGACACCCCTGCTCCATTCCTCTTGTGTACCGGGTAGGAACTGCTTTGCAGAGAGAAAACAGACAGGCTTTATTCTAGAGATCATTTACTCCCATGCATTGGCTGAGAGTGCGCTAAAGATCTCATTTCATCCTGCAATCAAGCTCGTCAGCTCTCCCCTTACTTTTCCTTCTCAGCAAGGAGATGAAGAGGATTGCAGCCTTCATGTCTTGCAGAACGGGCACACAGCATCTCAGAGCTCTACTACTGAACCACAGAACCTGCTTTGCCACCTGCCAAATTGATAGTATTTGAAATAATCCCCCTCAAGTCTCGTTTTACAAAATTAATGGTGATTGCCATTTTTGCCAGGTTTTCCTGTCTTGCTGAAAAGTCCATCTGAGGAAAGCACCTCAAAGGATGACAACACACTGACCGTGTCTCTGACATGCTGATTTCTTACCCAAGCAGACCATGAAGGCTTTGTCTATGTCCCACAGCCTGCTGATTACCCTGTGAGAATTTAGGGTAAGATCACAGAGGTCAGGCTGCACATGGGCAGGGAGGGACTGTGAGACTGTGTGACGTATGGCTGAGAAGCCACGGCTTCTCTATTAGGATGCAAAAATACTTTTCGAGAGAATCTACTAGATTTCTTGCAGCGTTTTACTTGGACGTTGCCTTTTTTTTGTCTTAATGTCACATTTCTCCATGTCTGGCTTACAGGGAATAGCGTGGCACAATTGCACATTGCCTTCTGTATGCGTATGATAACTGTGATGAGAGAAGCTGTACTAAAAGTAGCCATCATCTGTGTGAAACCCTAGGCTGGATTTCTGTGTAGGAAAAGCTTTAGCGTTCTGCTCCCTCCTGGCTGCTGGTGTCATCCCCAGATGGACTCAGAGAAAACTGGGACCCATAGAGGCTAAATGGTGCAGAAGAACATCTGCGCCTGTGCAGGCAGAGCCTGCTGGCTCTCATCTATCAGCTAGGGCAGCCTTCTAGATCATTAAAACAGTAAAAAAGAGCTGGGGGAGGGTCATGCCACATTCCCTTCCATCAAGCCTCAGGCTTCTAGCCAGCAGCGCTATCCTTCCAAGACAAAACACACATACCTTCTGGCTTTCTTCTGATGTTGACTCAGAATCTCTCTCTTTTGGCAGCTCCTTAGACACAGGAACAAAGTATTTATATTAGATATTGTACAAGAATACCCTGTGGTATGTGACATAAGACCAACAGGATTTGAATTTAGTTGTGACAGAAATTACGAGCCATACAGCTCACAGAGACAGTGAAATCTGAAGGGCTGGAAACCGCTCCCAGAAGAGACATAGAACTAAAATGCAGAATCTTTTCAAAATTCTAAAACGTAACATAAACCAGCAGCAAAGCAGACATCAACTCCTAAACAAGGATTTCAAGACATAAGGAAGATAACAACTTTAGAAAAGAAAAGCGAGCCCAGTGACTGTCACATTAATTGAACACAGTGTCAGGAAAGATTGCTTTGTGAAGAGCTGCTTCTTAAAGCATTACAAAGTCAGAACATCAAAACCATTGATTGGCAGCAAAGGGGAAACAGAAACCGCAAGTGACCAATAAGGCAGCTGCCAGCTGGGGTGGTGACGTGACAGTGCACGAGGCCCTGCACAGAGCTCCAAGTGGCCACATAATAGGCCTGGGACCGAGCCATTGATCAAAAATATTTGTATTATTGCAAAGGTCTTGGAAGTACACCTTCTGGCATTTGAATCCATTTAATAAAATGCTGCTATTATTTGCACCTGCTTAGCATGACTGTTAGCAGCCTCTGGAAGCCTTAAAGGCTAAACTCATTAGCTATTTATTACAGAAGAAGTTGGGATCTCCTGATACCGCCAATTAATTCAGGCATGTTGTTAGTAGTGGAAAGTGCTGGTAAATCATATTTTTTTTGCCCGAGCATTAGTGACCTACTTACTGTGTGTTTCCACTGGATATAGGTCTTCTCCAGCATCGGCACAGGATCCAAGCTCTTTTCCAAGGCTTTGCCTTCCCTCCTGCCCTCCTCTCCCAGCCATCACTCACCAGGTCAGCTCAGGAGCTGGTGAGGCATCTCAGTACTGCAGGGGCTGATTCCTGTAACCACCACAGATAACCCTTTTTATGTTGTGCCACTGTCCTAGGAGGTGTTCCCACTGCCCAGCAATGGTTTGCTCACAAGCCTTGCCAGCTGGTTGTGCCTGGTCCTGCACTGCCCTGGAGCTGCCGTGCCCATCACCTGCTGCAGAACAAGAGCCCCAACCCTGAGCAGTTTTCTTACAAGGAGAACAATGTAAGTAACGTGCAACCAGCACAAAACCACAGGCAGTATGTGGAGCTGTTGAGGTTTTTTTTTTTTTTGCAAAACTGGGCACTGACAGCACAATGTGCCTGTTTCAGTGACAGCTCTTGGCTGAGGTGCAGCAAGTAGGTATGGCTTCTAATACACGCCACGGGGAATACTTGCTGCTTTGTCTCTAGGATTTGGAACATCTGTCCCTTAATACTATCCTGAGATGGGGATGAATGCTTTTCCCCGCTCCTCCACAGCTCCTGGTGAGCTGCAGTAGGTGCAGGTGACCCCAGCAAACCAAGTGACTGTGGCTGGGGGGAAGCCCCTGCTCCTGCAGGCAGACATCTGCTGATAGCTTGAACTAGGTCTGAGGAACATCACACCCAGAGATAAAGCTCCAGTTTGGAATGGAGACAATCTCCTTTCCAAAAGTGGCTTTGATGTCACAACAGTCTGGGGGGAACAGTCATGGAGAGGAAAGGGAAGCGCTGATAGTCTGAGAAAGGCAGAAAGCTCTCTGATTGTCTGAGATAATTAAGAGGGGAGAAGCAACCTCCACTGTCAAGTGACTGAGAGACAGTTCCAGGCTGAGTACTCCTTGGAAATTTGAGACCTAATTAAAGCAGGCCTTGTATCTCATCATTCTTCCTGCACGCCAGGGACAATGAAATACTGACTTGCGCATCTGTTCTGTATGTATATTTGATGCAAATAAGAAAGAAGTCTGTAAATACATCAAAAACCATACTTTATTTTATGTATAGCAATACAATTTACATATTAAATAACACTATAATAGAATGATTTGATATAGTTTTAAACATAACAAAAAGAAGATTCTTCAAGTTACAAAAAAACCCCAAACAAAAAAACCAAACCAAACCAAACCAAACGTCTCCCTCAAAATACTCCCTCCCACCCTGTCCCAAAACCAAACACCACATTTTTTTCTGAATGGATCAATGAGACAAACGTATCCAGTGACTGGCTAAGTCTAATTCCTATTGCACACACTGACAATGGAATAAAAAAAAAAATAATCTAACCTTCACAATCACTGCCCCAAAGAAATGATGTGTGGAAATCTTTTTGGAGTGTGATGATGGTGTCTCACTACCTTGATACACAGAAGGTATGTATTCACATAGCCACCACAGAACTAGGAAGGAGGTGAAACTAGAAAAAAATTAGCTTTATATGAAAATATAAAATTCTATGATTATATACCATAGATACAAAGTTCCCAGAAGATGCTTATCCAAGCAACAAAATATTTACAGTTTTAATGGTTTCGCTATTTAAAAATGAAGGAAAAAAAAATAGGAGTACACGTGAATGCTTAGGTCTTTAGAAACAATGGCTGCTTGCTCATTTCAAATGTTCTAACACAACAAAGAAGTCACTACCCCAAATGTTGGAGAGTTGTGACATTGTATAAAATTGAGTATCTCCTCTTTTGGAGACATGTTTATTCTTAAAACTCAAGACATTTTTCTTGAAATTAATTATCCTCTGTAGAAAATGCTTCCCTTTGCAAATAGTTAACAAAAACACTAAAAACAGTTTTAACAGCTACGACAAAGTAGAGGCCAAATCTCTTCATTACAGTTCCTTCTCCTTCTCTATTTTTGCATTCCTTCTCCTTTGATAAGTAAAGCCAATGTAGTTAAAATTGTTAGAATGGCATCAAAGAGAAGAAAAGCAAAGGGGTAACAATAAAAGCTGAATTAGGTTTGTCAGAAAAAATAAAAAAAGAGAAAAGAACAGCAATGCAGTGGATTAATAAATAGGCATTTTCCCTTCATATAAAAATTCACTGGCACCATTTGAACGCAAACTTCAGAACACAGGATTTGATATCGAAAGACATGAATTTGAGAAAGACTTCAATCTTTAAGACAACTACGTTTTATTATTATTTTTTTAATTATGTTGGTTTTGTTTTGCTGAGAATTAGTAGTATGTATCTTTGGTAGAATCGATATCTATATTTATAGCTTTTAAATAAAATATACCAGCTTAAAAAAAGGTTAATAAGAAGGCAGTTGTGCTGTTTCATAAAGAGTCTTCTCCTAGTGTTCCAATACATCACTCTGGGTTCAAGCAATTCAAGCAGTCAGAAATTGGAAAAACAACTGAAATGCAGCAGATCCTATCAGTGATTCCACTAACCTCGAACAGAGCCACGCTACAGAAGATTGCACGCAGGAAGGAGGATAAGGGTTTGGGATTTTTTTATCCCGTTCCTAAATTTGTATTTGGGAACAAACACTGTGAAATACTAAGGACAAACGCTGCTTTAAATTGGAAGTTCTTCAGACCACAGTCTTGCTGAAGAACCAGCTTTGCAGCCTGCGCACCTGGACAGTCTGACTGCCTCCCCCAGACCTTCCTACTGATGCCGGGTTAACCACTACAGGAGCACCACTGATTTTAGATGTTACGATGACACTTTCCCTCTTGGAAAGCTTGGCTATTATGATGGGCTCAACACACAGATGTTTATATCTTTCACATGGTCTGCAGGTGCATACCCATGCAAGATGTGGAGAAATAATACTTTACTGATGTAGACACACATGCATGCACACACTGCTGCTGCTGAGGACCACATCTTATAGCAAAGGACATACCTGTGCTCCCCTAACTTGCAGACATGCACTATGGGAACAAGCAGGGGTTACAGTATGGGGGGCTGGCATTGCAAAGCAATGGCCAGACAGGCACGTGAGAGCATCCCAATGGAGCTCCATGCCTCTGAATGCTTGCTTGGTCCTTCTGCCAGCCTCCTCCGGACCCAGGGAAAGAGGTGCACGTCCACGTAAGAGAGCAGAGCTGCATCTGCTTGCAGCAGGATGGGTTTGGCTCTTATATGCTCCTAATCCCAACCTTCATCCACTTCAAGCATAATCTATCACTACCTTCTATTGGCTATCTGACTGTTAACACAGTTCTTAATATGCAACTAATCCCCCTTAAGAAAAAAATCTATGGAGAAGTCATACAGCATCAGTGTAAATTATTTCCCCATGGACTCAGCCCCAAGCAAGTATTGAAGGTGTGGGAAAACGCCAATGCAAATACATGAATTTCCAAAGCATCTACCAAAGTTCAACCCCACAGCCTTCTTTCACTGATTTTTAAAACCTGTGTGAAGACATGAAACCAAGGATATTCAGGCAGCGTGTCATGAACCACTGTTACCTTCCATCATGCCACAGAAATGAAAGTATTCAGCTAAGGGTACTGAACAAATGCAACGCTCCTGAGGCCTGCAGTAATCTTTGCGTCACTTTGCTCTGTCAGGGTTTGAATTCCTTCCTTCTCCCTACACCTCTTGAATACTCAAGGTTGAACTCATCCAAACCATCCCCAGGGCTGGGGTCACCGCTGGGGCGTGGGGGTTTGGCAGCCGCATCTCCAGTCCGAGCTCCTGCCACGCACCACTGACTCACTCTGATGCTGGGACGTCCCAGTGCAAAGGGGAAGCAAACTACAATGCATTCTTTTGAAAAGTTTTGCACATTTTTGATTTGGACTAGCTGGTGCTGGACGTGGGATTTCCTCATAGAAACCGTGGATATATCGCACTGTTCAGCATTAGCAGTTATTTGGAGCACTTGTACTGAGGGATTCCACAAACTGTTAAATGAAGGGTAACCACGCAAAAGGTTGCTGGTGAACTCTTAAATATTTTGGTGTGAGAATTAATCAAGTCTCTCCATACTAGGAAGTCCTTCTCCTATTAAAAATAAAAGGCCAGATGTTAGCACATACCGGTTTGTATAGCTCTCTGCTCTCGCTGGGGCTGTATCACTTTGTACCTCAATGGGTTCCGAGCCAAAAGACCTACTCTCAATAGAAATGTCACTTTCAGCTTCCTTCCGCATGAAAAATCCACAGAACCTTTCCCTTAGCTAACCTTCCTCTTTGCCCTCCCCTCCACCACAAGAAGTGGTTTTTGCCTTGCTGTGTGTCTGTATTCGAGCAAGTCCCGCCGGCAGAAAGTTTTACACTGAAATGAAAAATACGCTGCAATGTTTTGACAAGTCCTGAAAAAGACAATGCATGTTTTGTGCAGTTGGAATTGAGAAGAAATTAATGCCACATGTAAAGGATGGTGCCTGTAACTGTATAGCAAACATCAGGATGGCTGACACAACATATTTCATTCTCAAGGCAGATTCCATAACCCCTCCCTATTCGGCAGAGCTATGAAGGAAATGATTAGCTTTATCTCCGGAGAATTAAGTATGTGCTTACTTCTTTTGTTAAGTAAAGATGAACGTTGTTGAATCGCAACAAAATACAAAAGAAAAGGGAGCCAATGAGAATGTATACTTAGATGCTCCAAACAATTGTTCAAATGATTTATATAATCTGGGGAAAACCATTTCATTGGTGTGGGAGGGAAAACACAATAAACTAGGTTTGTGCTAAAGAATTAGTCTGGCAAAAAAAAGAGGGAGAATGTAACTTTATAGGTAGTTTTTTTATTAGTTTGCTTCACCAGTAAATATGGATCAGTACTTTATGTTTTAGCACTAAAGTATGAAAATTACACACCTGTAAAAATGGCATCTAACAGTTATGAAATTAAGAAACGCCTGTCATCATGTAACATACCATTAGGTGTGAGGTCATATTCAAGAAATAGTAAGGAAATTAATGTGTTTAAAATATTGAATAGCTTAGTAATGTAAAATATTGCTACCTTCAATATATCTGAAAACAGGTCTGATTTGGGGCTGTAGTAGATTTCTTACTGTATCGGCTCTGAAGAAAATAAAACCAAAATACTTTCCCATCACAGGGCTGGCTAAGAGCAAAAATTGATGTTTTTCTGCATAAATGGAGAAACTTTGAAATTGTAAAATCAAAACCTATCACTGCGTCCCACACACAAATTGTATCTAGTTTATAATTATATTGTACGTACTTCATCTATTCCATGTGAAGCAAGTCTTAGGTTTCTAAGTGTACAAAACAGTAATGTGAAACAATACAGAAATAATTGTTTCCGCTCCACAAGGCTATTACACCTTCACTGTAGCTAATAATCACCTGCCACGTTTTGTCAAGAAGGATGAACGCTGCTCATCCACTCCACTGGAATGCAGAATACCATTACCAAAACTGTGACATGATAATTAAAATAATAAATATGGAATGAAGGGGTACAGTATCTGTCGTAGAAAGAATCCATCTGGCCTAGCATTCAAGATTTAAAATTCGAGGGTCGCTGTAGTTTAGCAAAACTTCACTGCATTTAAACAAAACAGAAAAAGCATGTTTGTTGTCATGGAATGTCACATCAGGGCTTGTTTTGTATTAGAATATTATAGGCAGTAACACTGATCATATAGTGCAAACTAGATAAAATTGCGTTTCACTGTGTGAAATAAACAGAGGTGCAAATGCTCAGTAGGATACCATTAAGACATAAAATGGCAAAAAATAAATATCAAAACTTTTATCAGTGTAAAAAAGTAATTGGGTTATTGTATAACCTAGAGTCTGGCAAAAAAGGCCTCAAAAAAGTTCGCTCAGTCTTCAGAAGTTCTACAAATTAAGTGCCTTTCCAGGTTTCCAATTAGACGAGAGACTCCATGCTTTCTGCGGGATCCGATTCATCACTGGCCATCACAGCACCGTTTTTGTCCAGTGTCATGGGACCGTTTCCATTTTCCTTAGTGCTGACCAAGCTTAGCATTGCCTTGTAAAGAAACTGGTACTGCTCCTGGAAAAGAAAGACAAGTTATTTCAATACTTTCATTGTACACAGGTGAGCGGCACTTACAGTTGGCATTTTTAAGGAAGGTTATGGGTGTTTGCTACTAAAGGTGTACATATATCAAAGAAAAATACTTTGAGAGTAATTGCCTGTGTTAATCTAGCTTCACATTACCACCCCAACGTGCCAACTTTGAGCATTTTATATTATTGATGATTTCCTGCCCACTGAAGAGAAAAGAAGTCTTTCTGTTGGCATTAAAAGGAAACTGCAGGAGAATCAGAATAATGTAAGGAAGCGAACAGCATGTTGCACAAACACTGCAGTACTGTTACTATTTTTCCAGCAGGAAGGACATTTGTCCAGCTGCCCTATTTTCCTCTTTATTCCATTACCATGTTGATTTTAAACAGTAACATACAATTGATGGACAATATATGATTTCATATGATGAATTCAATGCATCAATTCATCGATAAATTTTCCACATTCGCTGTTCCAAATACATAACTGTGTTAAACCAGCGGTGGGCTTAAATTCCACGAGAAGGCAGCAGAAGCAATGGGGCTTGGTAACGTACACAATGTGCGTTTCAGTTCATGCTTTTGGTCTCAAATGAAAACCTTGTAAACTCCCCATTTATATTCCATTTAAAGACTTACAATGTCTGTAAATACTCCAGGCCGCATAAGATTTATCATCTTTGCCACCTGGAAAACATCAACAGCATTTTCATTCTCCAGCTGCTGGGACAGAGTGGTAAGGGCACATAGCGTTCCCGCTGACACAGCTCCGTACCTGGAAAACCACACCAACAGGGTAAGAAACTCAGAAATGTACCTGGGCACCCTGACACACAGCCATGAAAATGTCAACATGGAATTCATTTGATGACTGCAGTTCATCTTTATATCTAGCAGACGATTGCTTTATACGGGGTTATTTTTAGTCATTTTAATTAAAAAAAAAAAAAAAGAAATTGGATGGCACCCCGTTCATCTCAGGATATCTGCACTACTCGATACGAAGAACTGTATCAGCAGAAGGATGTGAGGCTTTTAAACACACCCAGCTTGCAGAGTGTAACAGGGAAATCAGTTCTCGTGTGCCACATGTACTGAAAGCATCTGCATTATAGCTGAGCCTATTTTAAATTCATCAGTGGGAGCTCAAGCAAAACATAACTGATTAGAAAGAAATGAGAGCTGCCTGTTCCTCTGCATCTGACAATTATATACAACTAACATGGATAGGAGGTGCTCACAAGTACGTGGGGCACCTCGAAGTCTTCTTTAGGTCTGATTCTTAAGCGAAATGCAATACTCCCGAGTTGGGTACCCACGAGACATTACAGATCGCGGTAAGCTGAGCTGGGCTGTCATTTAGGAAGAGCCTATTTGTCAGGGGAATGACTCTGTGTCCTCGAGATGAGTGGCCAAGTAGAAATCTTACTGCTGCTACATCTGTGGGTATGCTGGAGTCATGCGTGCAGTTGTGGGGCAGGGGACAAAGGATCCTAAGCAGCAGCAGCCCATAATTGCTTCTGAGGAGCCGCGGCTGAACTCTGCTCTCTCAGTACTCAGGAGACTGAAACTCTGTCCCAGTTTTGTGACTTTGAGAAAGTCGGTGTCTAAACGTCCTGACCTGCAAAAGGGGACACCGGTGCTGATTTACTCCATAAACTGTTTGGAGAACTGTACATAAAAACTTAAATAATCAGCGAGCGCTGCAATGCCATCTGGTACAATAAGATTACCACTAGGATTTTTTACAGCACTCCTGTGGAAATCGAGACATATGCTGACTTAATTTCATATAATTTTTGGAAACTCAATTTGCCTAGGAATTGGAAACAGAAATCAGATCACAATAGACCGGGTATACTTGATGATAAATCTATAGGAGAAGCAGGGCTCCTGCACAGCTATAGAGACGGCTGCGCCTGATCACCTGCAGGGACACCAGGCACAGGGGCCTTTGTGCCACTGGTGGGACACAATGAAATAAATGCCTCTTGGGCCTGATGGCCTCGTTTCCACTTGGGCTGATCACCACCACCTCCCAGAACGCCCGACACTCTGAAAATTATGCAACAAATCTTCATCTAGTTGCTTGCATACGGGCAGTTATGTTTAAAGTTCTTGACAGCGGTCTCCTGTTGGAATTTCTGAGCTACTTTGAAATGCTGTTATCAAATTCATCTCACCATGTACTTCCTAAATACCATGGGCATTTGGTATCTGAAAATTCATATATTTGGAATTAATTTGCAGTTGTAATTATTAGCGGATTATGTGATATAGTAGCTGCATGTAGTAAAGGGAAATTTTCATTTTCAGCTACATTTGCTTTGGCTCCAGTGAAAAGCAGAATCCAAATTATGTATTAGGCATAAAAATAAAATCATTGAATATGACAAATAAACCAAAAAAGCAATTTACAGAAAGAATGACTCAGCACTGTTAGAAATGAGATTTTGATTTTTTTCTTTAGTTCTAATATGAATACCCAAATCAATAACGGTTCTAATTTTGTAAAACATAATCTTAAGTACTGCAAGAGCAGCAGAACCTCACTTCAGACTACCCAAAGCATGAATATTAAAACTAGCCTGGAATTAATAAGTGCTGGCAAAAGCCAACAGAGCTCACACCGTGCGGCAGCAAGGCAGGAAACAGAGGGAGGAAAACTACTTCCTGCAGCCCAAGGCACTGTTTGCAGGAACCTGCTGGGAAAAACCTGTTGCAGCAGCAATGCTCTGATACGAAGCGAGAGCTCTTTCGGCAGCAGCAGGTAGGAGCATGCAATCACACAAAGCTGATCTGACCGCTGAAATACCAGAGTATGCTAGTAACACCGTTACACAAAAGGTGAAGATTTCTAAGACTTTTCCACTAACTGTTCTGTAGCAATGGCAGAAGGGCTGACTGACTGGAGAGCAGGGGCTTGAGGGGTAGCAGTCATCTATGCTGGCTTGGTGTCTGCTCTAAGGACAACCCAAGCAGTGGCAGAAATTAGGCTGCCTTGGGATTTTAATGGCAGAGTGGCTCCAGAAAGCGCTTTGCCCACCAAGAAACGGCTTCTTCCAAAGTCAGCCCTGTGAGACTCAGGCTCTGGCTTCACAGTAACAGTATTTTGCAGCTCCATAATGAATGCAAATTAATAATATGCAATGTAGTATTTAGCATCTTTTATAACTGGGCATTCAAGCATAGCTGGCAGGACAATGCTCACCATTACAGCACAAAAGAGAGAAGTGTTGGGACATGCTGGCCCTGTGTTAACCAGCTCCCTCCCACTTGGCACCATATGGCCCTTTGGAGTGCTTTGGGAGGAAGAAAGAAGGGAGAGAAAACCGCTCGCAGAAAACCTAGAAATCCTCGTGACAAGATACTGCTGCTCATCCTGAGACACAGCCGAGCTGAGCCTGTTCTGTGCCTTACCTACACATTAAACCTGAGTTGTTGAGTTCCTCTGTTTGGAAATTGGTCTCCATAAGCCTCTACTGGGCACGCAGAGCCTTATCTGAACCTGGGCTCTGCCGGGTTCTGAAATCTGTTGTAGAATTTGTTTGAGACACTTCCATGTTCAGAAGAATGCAAATTGCATACAAAGCAAACACAGCCTCGCTTCCTAAGTCCACCCAAGCCTACAACCAACGCAAAAATGACAACAAACAAATGTAAAAGTATTTGTCCTCAGTGCCAACTGAAACCTCATTCCTGGAAATGCAATCCAGACCCTGCGCCTTAGACCACAAAACCCCCCACTCCATGCAAGAACAGACATCAGTCCTAACAAGTACCCTGTATATCTTGCACATAAATGGGAGAAAAGAGATGACATACTCATCATGAACTATGGTGGGGCCATCCCTTGTTAAGGCCTCTTCCTTAATTACATTGATAAGTTCAAAGGTACTGCTTATGGGAGCATCTGGGTTTGGCCATTTAGGACACTGAAAGTGGCGGACTTCCAGAACGTAGTCATCCTGAAATGAAAAATCAGCCTCGGCATTAGCTACTTCAGTTTCACATTTATCCACTCCAGGATGAAAGAGGAAAGAGCCTCTCTACAAAATGAAAAGAAATCATCTTCTTCCAAACAGTGTATATAAGAAGAAAAAAAATGATGCACAGCTCTAGCATCTCTGTACTGGGGAACATCCTAAAATAATACAATTTTAACAAAATTACTAATTGATAAAGATTTCATTCTTTATTTCACAGCTTATATCCATATAGACCTTCTCTCAGAGCTCTTACAGGTCAAAATTCAAACAAGAGGAAAGTAACCACGGAATCTAAACTTAAAAGGGTTTGCCAAACCAATGTTCTGCAGCAAAATCTAGCTGCAATTCTGAAATCAAACTAGAGGCAGCCTTTTAACTCAAAATAAACATGCTTGATAAATAATCCCCCTTAACTAACCCCCAAACAATTACACTATAAATACTGAATTTTATAAACAGAAACAGAACAATAAACCTTGGTGTACTTTACAAAGAATAATTCAATCTACTTTTATAATTACTGAATGACAAACAATGTTTTCACTTTTGAATATGTCAAACACTAAATACTACAGCCTCACTAGCTAGTGGAATCCACCCGGAAGTAGAAGGTGTGAGAGGGAGAAACAGTCAATGAGAACAACTTTCCCCTGTGAGCAACATGCATGCACATGCATTTACAAGTACATAGTTTTCAATACTGTTTGTGAACTTTTCTTCTGCCATGTTTAAATGACATGAATAACATTTTGGAGAAAAGCCAAGACCCATAGCTGGAGGTTTATTTTACCTGGGTAGCTTCAAGGATAAAGTCATGGATGATAATTTGCTCTTCGTTAGAGAGGCACAGTCTGTCTTTGCTGATAAGGGTCACAGTAAAGGCCTCACAGTTCATAGATTCCTCGCGACTTGGCCAGTACACAAACTCATCTTCTGCCTGGAGGAAAGGAAAAACACACTACTGCAGACTTTCAGATACCTTGCGTGTGACTGAAAAATCCAGCGGATCAAAAAATTGGTTTGATACATAGAGACGATCAGGAGCCAACATTTAAAAGATATTTTTGTCTAAAACCAACTTACTATTAGTCTACTGGAAGTCATTAAGCCTGCCAGGCCCCTCTTTTGTGAGTCCAAACAGGTAACACTTGCTTTTTAATTGGTTTCACAGGGAAATAGTTCTCTTACCTCACTCGTACTTAACCTTTGTGTTATATTACCTCCTGCCTACACAGTTTTTCATAGAAGTTAGACACTTGTTTAGAAA
This sequence comes from Numida meleagris, assembly GCF_002078875.1. Classification (NCBI taxonomy): domain Eukaryota; kingdom Metazoa; phylum Chordata; class Aves; order Galliformes; family Numididae; genus Numida; species Numida meleagris. Next base: position 13,062,539 of record NC_034419.1, on the reverse strand, counting down.
ATAACTCATTGACCTTTACAATTAATCGCTTACTATTTTGAATTTGTATCTTTTGCGGTCTAAGCCAAAACTCAAGGATGTCAGTGGAAGGTCTTTGGATCAGGTCTAGGTGGAAGACTGATGGGTACTTCATGTAGGGGTACAATTTTTAAGGGTGGGGGAAGATGCTGTCTCAGTCCCATTCCACCCCATCCCGGCAGCCAACACGACACAAACCAAGCAATGGACCAAAGCACGGACACTACTGCCCTGCTTGACAACCTCCATTCTGGGCTCACTGAAGATGAAAGCTGGCACCAGGAATCCTTGCAAGTGATACAGCGAAGGCCAGTGCTCCTCTTTTGCCCTTCAATCATTACTGTTCTGCAAAGCTATTCTAAAGACTTTTAAAGACAAGATCAACCTCTTCATTTCTACCTGATACTCCCTGTTTCATTAGTACTTTCTGATTCAATCATATTTCACTGAATGCTCTTTGCCCTGCAGTTGCACTGCACGTGGGAAGCATACAAAAGAATGCTGCCTCTTTTTGTACTGTAGTACCATATTGAGTATTTAGTATACTATTTATACTGCTGCCTCTCATGACTGCTATTTTTCTGCTGTCATGGAGGTGGTTTCTCTACCACTCTCTGCTACAATTGTCTGTGCACCTTAGTGATGCATGTATGAAAAAAAATAAACCATTTAATTCTTAATCCCTTTGCAGTGTCCTCTTGAGACATGCTAGTAAACCTGGAAATACTGATTAGCACTTCACTTGTGTCACCTGCTTCTCTCTCTTTGTCTCATAAATTAACATACATGTTCACTTTTTACTTACATTAAAACAACTTCTGTAACATTTCACAGCCGTAAGTTCTGCATGGCCTTAGACTCCTGGAAACAGGCAGCTATTCTAATGTCTTTGCTTTGTATTTTTGCTCCTCTCAAAGTCTGTGCCCTAGTCTTTTGTGACAAGCTTAGGGCAAAGTTTGAGAAGGTGGCTTGTAAACTGGCTTTGCTTTCAGCAGGAAGTAGCTGTAGCATGTAACGAAATGACCCAGGGGAGGTTCAGGTTGGTTGTTAAGAAAAATGTCTTCTCAGAAAGAGTGGTTAGGTATGTGAACAGGCTGCCCAAGGAGGTGGGGGAGTCACCATCCCAGGAGGTGTTCAAGAAAATGGCAGAAGCTGTACTTAGTGACACTGTTTAGTGGGCATGGGGGTGATGAGTTGACGTTTGGACTTGATGATCTTAGTGGTCTTTTCAAACCTTAATGATTCTGTGATTCTATTACCCTAGTGGCCTGCTGGGCTGTCACTGCTGTATGACACAGGGACGGAGGTGTTTCACTCACCAGGCTCTGGTTGTCTGGCAGCATGACGATGATCTGTGCATTGTGATCCCAGATCATTCGCCAGAAATCTTTAGTTGTATGTGGCAGCGGATGTTGGGTTATGATGAACTCGTTACTCCTGTAGTAGCCCTTTTCCAGCAAAACAAACCACAGTTACTTATTGCCTTCAGTACTTCTAAAGCATTAATTTTATCTCTGGGGACGCATAATGACCCTACTTCATTTTATTCCACAATATTTTCGCACAAACTATAATTCTGTAATGCCATTTCCAGCCTGCAAAGTCCCTGTTGTTTTCACTTACTCTAAATCCCAGTATTTATTTGACTGTATCTCAGGAAAATACACATTCCATCTAAATGCATCTACTATTTAATTTTCTTAAGCAACAATCTTTAATAAAACACAGTTAATAGCTTTACATTATGGGGAAGGTGTTAAAATCTCATCCGTTAATACACAGCCATTACGTACAGAATTAAGACAATTATAGGCATCTGGTATTTAGCACCTCAGAATTGATTTTACTTTGTAATTAGGTGTTGGCTTCCTCACCATGATATAAGAGGCATTAATGTAATCAGTTCCCTTCATTCCAGGCAGTGGTGCCAAGCCCACTCTAGCACGCTCAGCTATAAGACAAAGATAAAAAAAAAAAAAAAGAATATAAAGTCTGGTCATGGCACATTGCAGAAAGCAGGAATTTCTCAGACGTTAACAAACCAAACTCTGCAGCTCCCATCTCCTGCAGGAGCAGGCCAGCACTTAACCGTGTTAAAGCATTGCCTGCTAACACAAGATATAAAAAAGAATGTTGCACAATATTCCCACAAGGACAAAGTAATTTTAGGAATCAAATTTTACTATAGCAAAGATTTTCACAGCAGGCTGAATTACCGAATAACAGTATATGCAGTGATAACAGGGGATTTCAGGTAATTTTGGACTGTAGCGTTCTATTTGTTTCCAGCAGCACAAAAACCCACATGACTGATTTTGCTTTCCCTACCACTCTATAGCACAACCACCACTCATTCCTCCCATCTGGAAAGTGAGATAACCTCCTCAGATAAAACCTTTCCATAAATGGGTAACAACTCAGAAGCGAGTGAGTGTTCTTCAGCAGGTCTGCACCGCTCTGTGTTTCAGGGTTGGTTCAAGAACATCCTGAAGCCAACTGGCAGGCTCCTACTGCCAAACCGAAATCACTGCAGCTACACGACACAATCTGCGAAATCGTACAGGCTATTTCAGTCCATTCACCTTTGTTTATAACTTCTATCCTGATGATTTCCCTTTTCGTTACCGGACTTCACGATGGACCAAGTCTGTGCCCATACCATGTTGCATTAGTCTGACTACTGCTTGTCCTGTACGCCCTGTGCTCTGGGCAATGTGATGGGAATGACATCGTGTCTACACTTGGTCTTATGCAAGTTCACCCTGCTTGGCAACTGTGCAGAAATTCCATATTAATGACTGTGAAACTGTGGCCTTGAGCACTAAATGCCCTCATACGTGAGTAAGGCTTTCACACAGAAATTGAATGTACTGTAAAGTTAAGTACATTATAAAAACACTTGTGCCAATCACCCTGGGAGATCTCACCTGAGCTGGGAGCTGCATCAAAGTAATTATCACAGTATTCCACAGACTTATCCTCCACCTAATTATTCAAATTCTTAAGCACTTCACATTAACATTTCACTTGGACAGTATATCTAACTGACACCGTAACTATTGTCTTTTTTTCAGTTTCATCAGAGTAATTCCAAAAGACAAGACAGCTTGGTCTATACAGATCACATTTCTTCTTCCTCGTGGCTATGCCTTTTCATGCATAACACAGGGAGTGTGCACTACAGAAAGTTATGCTAGGCAGCAATCAAACCGAAGATGCGATCTTACACGGCACGACTGATGAGTTCCTGTTCTTCTCTTTGTTGCAGTCTTTCTGAGCACTGAAGCATTCCACATATTTTGCATTACACTGTGTAACCAGCTGAAAGAGAATAAAGTAGTAAGTCAGTCCTCACAGCACTCTAAATGAAGAGAGGTGGTTTCTCCGCCAGCTCCTGGGAAGAAGCATCAGCAGAAGAATAAACCGCACTGTTAAACTTGTTTAAAGTACTCAAGATGCCAATGGAAATCATCCTTTTCATACAATTTGTTTAATGGCTAAAAAGATCTCTACAGCTCTCAGCTTTGAAACATCCTGAAAATGAAGTTCCATCAAAACGCATTTCCACAGAACAGTACGTTTAGTTATCTTCGAGAATATATTTCAAAGGCCTACAGATATGTTCACTTGGAAGCAGGTCTCAGGGAAGAAAAGCTAGCAAAATAAAACAATGACAAAAAAACCCAAAACTTATACGTTTTCTTTCAAAATGAAAGCAAGATAATTCCTGCAGAATACCTTTTTTTTTCTGCCAAGCCTTTTGGGAACCCAACACACCAGCAGCAGAGATTTGAGGCTGAGAGTTGTATTATCTGGTCTGCTAAATTCATTCTGGGCACAGTGAAAAGTCAGGGAGGCAGATTTGTCTTTCAATATTCCCTCAGTGTATGGGGAACTCTCCCAGAGCAAGAAGGGTGAAGGTGGCTTTTCCATCTCTTGCACTAGCGACTCATTACTCAAGGTAATTTTATTCCCAGTCAGTTGAAAGCAAACTACTGTACCAAGGCATGAGCACTTGTTATTTTCTGCCAGCTCTGAGGTAGCAGCAGAAATCAGGGAAAAATTTAATAATCGCTCCTTCCTTAGTCCCAGTTTCAAACCCACTCTAATCAAGATAGCACTTAACTCATCTGTGTACTGGCATTGTTAAATTGGAAGTTCCAGAGTTTCTAAACACTTGTGCAACTCTAGCAGAGTAAGCTGTTTCTGAAAATGGCACTTCAAATTTGCAAATTTTGCCATAAGTCATGAGAAAACATCTTCATACTTATAATTTGGTATTTTTTATAAAAATTGAATAATTTTTCTAATGAAATGTCTTTTTTTTCCTGTGTGTGTGTGCACATTCCTGTGCTTGTTTCTTTAATTTAGTAATTAAGCACCTGGAACGTCTTTATTGATTGAGAGTACTGACATTTCTACAAGTGAATTCTGAGATGATCTTGTTCATTTTTTAATAGCTTTGCACCTGTTAAAATTTAACAGTTTCAGTTCCTTACATGGTCATTAAACTGAATGAGTTTAGGTGTGAAAACAGACATCACGTATAATCTTATGAAAGGCAGTCCCACAAAAGAGTTATAAACGCATTCAAAAAATGCAATCAGAAAATCCTAGGTTTCAAATAGATCCAAGCAAATAATTTTACTTTGGCCATGATGAATGCAGCTATAATACAGTAGGGAAAAGCAGCAAGCACAGCTATTAGCAATGAGAAAGGCATGTAGTGTTTCCTGGTATTAAAACATTTTAAATTACTTATCCACAACATGGAAATAGCGAGTTGCACTAAGAACCTTATTTCATTCCTTTCTTCATATATATGCATAAGAATCACAGTTTTGAGGAAGACCTCCAGCCAAGTTACTCACACACTCAGGAACACCCCAGCTCCCTTTGAAATGGGGAGACTGGCAGCAGCACGCTTCAAAGCACTGCTCGTGTTCCGCTTTGCACCTTTGACTTCAAGAGCATTAGTGCTGATTTCCAGCAGCGTGGCTGACTTGTTGAGCCCTGAACTTCCCAGGATGCTGTGCTGTGCTAATCAAGGGTTCTGGTTAGGTTCATTGTCTATGACAACGAACAGGGAAGGCACGCCATGCAACACAAAGTGGAGAAATTAGGTCCCTCTGGATGGGAGTGATATAGCCTTACCTTGAACTGTTTTTCTAATCGTGTCTTCCCTCCTATGCCAGGTATGAGGATGCTGTTAACATAACTGTGCAGCTGGTTTGCCGATACTTCAGTCTCCTTCCCAAGGATGGCTTCCAACAAGGCATCATGAATAAAAATGTACTGCTCCTAGATAAACAAGGCATGTCACGCAGGCACTTGGAATAAACCAAATGGCTTGCTTTAACTGAGGGCCAGAGCACTAAAGCAGGGTATACAAAACAAACCACCCATGCAAATATGGCCAAATACAGAAAAAAAATTCACAAGTGTAACACACACAGCTCTGAAGAAGTCATAAGCAAAATCTGAAGTTTCTGGTCTAGAAAAAGAGAGACATTCCAGTGCAACAAATGTCTTGTGATATATTCAGTACTTACAGGGACGTAACTGAAAAATCTATTTGCCTTTTGATTGCAACATAAAAACGAACATGGCCATACACTGAGCCCCACTGCAATCTTTACCTCTGTCTGGACGAGGTAGTTGCGCTGTGTCCTGATATGTTTCAGGAAACCCAGGACATTAACTGTGCTTTTGTCTTTTATCTGCTGCAGCATACTGTCAATCACAATGTAGGTACCAGTTCTGCCAACACCAGCACTATGAAAAACGTAAGAGAAACCCATGTAATACAGCCAGACCAGCCTAGACACAACAGCAGAACAGAACTGAACAAATGCACCTATTCTGAGACTTTCAGTTCACTTCTAGCCTCAACCATGAGAGCTCCAGAACAAAATACTTCTGTTTTCTAGGAACTTTCTGGTTGCCAGTGGAGGTGATCCCACCCTGCCCATGCACTGAATGGGCAGGAAACCAGGCTTTGGAACCAGGAACTTTGCACAGGCACATCAGTGCAATGCTCAGCAGCTCAGCATCATGCTGCAGGACTTTGCTAATGCAACTAGGATGCTTTCGACTTGGAGCTGGCTTAAAATGTAGGCTAAGCCAACTCACATCTCCCTGCACTCCACAGAGCAGGCACACTGCCGCCTTAATAATGTATGGTGTTTGCCTTCACTGGCATTTGAAAGAGCACACGCTGCAAAATAGGGACATGTACCATCAAGTATTTGATCACATCCATTTAGATCAGATATTGTGGGGAAATTTTTCACTGAGAGGTTGATGAGGTGCTTGAAAAGGCTGCCCAGAGAGCTATGGGTACCCCACCCCCGGAGGTGCTCAAGGCCAGGTTGGACGGGGCCCTGCGCAGCCTGAGCTGGTGATTGGCAGCCAGCCCACGGCACGGGGTTGGAGCTCCATGATCTTTGAGGCCTCTTCCAACCCAAGCCATTCTATGATCCTTCATACCTGCAGTGCACAACCACTGGTCCCATGTCTGGGGTTCTGGCTGCAGAGGATCTCCTAACGAAGGTCAGCACAGGCAGGGCGTACTCTGGCACACCCATGTCAGGCCACTGAGTGTAGTGATACTGAATAACCGTTCTCTCGTTCTGGCGCCCTTTTGGGTTTCCCTTCTGACCCTGCATGCGGAACGTAAGCAGAGAGAAGAGAAAGATTAGGAAAGAGAAGCATAGAATCCTTCAATTCTACTTCAGTTCCTCAGTTCAGTCCTACTGGCTTGCTCAGATGAAAACGTGTCAGACTCTGACAGAAGGAATCTTCTGCAGCTCTGCCTCTTGTTTGGTGGAGACACGGTGCAAGGAAAAGACATGCAGGAATAGGTAATGACAGCAGCAGCTCTGATACCAAAGCAGTAACAAACTTGAGAGAAACAAATATAGGTTAAACCTATCACCAGGCTCCTTGTAATCCTGTTTTTGCTTACTCATTTCCCATCTACCTGCTGCTTCAAGTTGCCTATGCAACAGCTGAATTTTGCTCCTGTGCGGCTTGCGTCCTGCACAAGCTAGAAGGCATCTGGATGAGAACAGTGAAGGCTTCACCCACCTTTTTCATCTTTGTGTTCCTGACCGTGAAGCGGCGCACAGTGTAGCAGGCATGAATGTTTGTGCTCTTCAGCGTGACTATTATGTTGCCATACTCCTCGCTATTCTCTGACGGCCAGTACTGATCGCATTTTCTCTGAACAAAGACATAGTTGGATGGGTTGGCTGAAGGTTTGAGCTGTTTCTTTATATTTGTGGTTAGAGCTTTTTAAAAAAGTAAAATCACGGCTAGCTACGTAACCCTCTGTTATTTAGGTACATTTTAGACATCAACACGTTTCATCCCAGACCATTTAAAACAAATTCTACCCACGTGATTTGGAGAGATGGTAAGGAGCATTTGCTAACAAACTAGAAAATCTCTTACTCTTCCTTTTTCAACAAGGTTTGTGATCATGACAATGATTCCAGTATTTTGTTCCCAAATCATCCTCCAGAAATCTTCAAAGGTAGACTTTAAAGGTCCCTGGGTAGCAATGTAGGCTTTTGCTTTGTTGTAACCCTTCAAAGAAAACCATAATGCCAAGTGAGATGAAAGCAGTATCATGGCAGAGAAATTAATAATTTAAAAGTAACAAAGAAAGGTGCCTTTCTCATTCAGAATAGCGAGGAATTTGTAGCAAAACTATTAAGTGAAGTTGGAAAACGTGAACATTTCACGAGTAGCAATACTTCCTCCTTGGGGAAGGATTTAGTGATAGAGAAGAAAAAATAATTCGAATAACTTACATCAACATAATTAGCATTAATGTAGTCACTGTGCTTAGAATCTTTTCCTGGTAAAGGCCTCAGCTTCACCCTACTGTGATCATCTGCAGGATAAAAAACAGAACACAGAAGCATTAAGGAAACATGATCCAGAATTGCAAGTAAACGTCCTAATTCCTATGTATTGGAGTAGCCCTTATTAATAACTTGCAGCAATTGGCTTTGGATGGAAGTGGAATGCATCTGTTCTTGGCCATCTGATCACATCCCTTAAATTACACTGTTTATGCTGGGACAGCTTCTCTTTAGGACACCGGAGCCCCAGTAGAAAGATCTCTAGGATGATCTGCATCACACAGCACAGTGGGGACTCAAAGAGCCATGGCACCACACTGGGTTGCGGAACACTGTGCAGCGGCACCAGCTCAGCTCCTGTAGGCTGTAACGCTGCCTTTGCTTGGCTCTGTGGCTGAGCTCATTATCCCGTGCTCCATATTGTGCTCAGTCAGCTCTGTTGGCTCAGGGAGCAGAGTGAATGTCCCCACTCCTTCACCACCCTCAACACACCAAGAAGAAAGACTTTGGATCATGCTGTTCCACTCTTCAGCTCTTCTTCATCTTGCACTCAAATGGCTGACTTCTTGCTTAAATCAGAAGAAAACTGCAACCCTTCTCCTGCTTCTAAGCAGCAGTGTGGGGCTGGGAGGTGCTTCCAACACATAGAGAAATGAGACATAGGCTAACTTCAAGAAGGAAGCATCTGGTTTCATTTGCCTTCCAACACAGCAATGGAGAAAGAGGTTCCTCCTAGTGCGATTTAGAGTATTGAAGTTCCTGCTTCAGTTCTCCTCTACGGTGCTTCTCTCTCAGCGCTTAGAGGGACCAGACACCTATGTCTAAAATCAGAGCTGGGACAACTGCAAAGAACCTCCTTGCACAAGGACATGCAGTATGCATGCTACTGGTGCTCAGCCTGCACCTCAATTGATTCTAAGAATCAGATACACACATTTCCTTCCTAGGCCATCAAAAACATTCAAGATTTATTGCAACATTTATAAACACAAGAACCTGATATCCGTGACTCCCCATTTTTTTTCCTAGACCACAGTAACTGCTGCACCTGCCATTTGTTCCACATCAGAGAACAATATGGAAAAAGTTGCTACATTTGTACCCCCGACCTGTAGAAATTTGCACTCTAGAGCTGTGTCCAGATTTGCAGTTCTCAGAGGAATACAGGCAAAGCCAGCACTGTGCTACAAAGATCACTGCTTGTCCAAGCCAGACACACAGCTGAAGCAGGTTGAAATACAGCAGAAGTACTCTGTAAGATTTAGCATCTTTGGGAATACAAGGGAATCCCAGGGATCATCAGTAAAACTCGTTGCTCCCCCATGCACTTCCCTTAGGCCAGTTTTCAGATGTTAGCAAGAAGAAGAGCTCTGATCACCAGTTTATCCCAGTTATTCCTCCACAAAGTTTCACAGTAAACTGGTAGCTTCTAAATCTACACTTGGACCATCAAACTGCAAAGTACTTTAAAACAAAAGCTGGAGTGAAATCGTAGCCTCAGAGAAGCCAAAATGTCCACTGCCTTTAGAAGGAAAATGTCCTCCCAGCCACAATTCCACGTATTTATTAATTGCTGTGGAACAATATAACTTTAAACCACCTGCCTCTTCCAGCCACACAGACACACTGTGAGAGGAGAGTGCCTTTCCTGGCTGATTAAACATGCTTACAGTCCTGCCTACTTACACGCTAGGATGTTGATGTATCTGTTCTTGTGCTTGTTGTCGGGGTGGTTGGAGTGCTCTGCAGTGATGTTCATGTCGGCCGTACAGCGCTGCACTTCCTAGGCATAAAATTATTCAAACAGAAAATGTGTCAGCACGAAGAATGAAGTTTGATCTCCTTTTGCAACAGCTCACAGAAACCATGTTGAAAGTATCAATATCTTACCCGCTGGATTAAACACAGTCATTCAGTATTGTTCTGTGAGACACGGTCTGTTTAAGCTAGGGAGGCATTAGCTGCTCCCTGGTGCCCTTCTCTCCACAGACCTGGTGACAGAGGCAGTCTGGGCACCGCAAGAGTCTACTGTCCCCCTCTGACCAGCAGTCCATCCATCTTCTGGACCGCATCTCCCGATGCCCCGCTCTCTCCCCTCTTGGGAAGACAGAATCCCTTCAAAGGCAGGAATGGTCACAATGTAGGCTAAGAAATTCAACATCAAAACCATTTCAACAGAAGGCTTTTGACTGCAGGACAACTTATTTGCTTATAACCTCTCCAAACAGGGTTTCTGACATTTCAGTTTGGCACTGACCTTTTGCAAGTTCTCTGCAGAGAGATGCCTTTTATAAAGAATAAATAAAATAGATCTCTGAAGATAACTGCTAGTGCTTTAAATACCACTGCTTGGACAGTGATTAACAGCCAACGATATAGTGAAAAAGATAAAAGGTTGTATCCAGGTATATATTCTGGAGTTACGCCTATTCAGACGTTTACAAAGCAGGACGAGGCAGGGCTTGCAAAGTGTTCCTGAAGCTAGAAATGCAGACGCCTGTCTAGTTAGGTCAGATACCTAATTCCAATTGACTTTTTGGCTCTTAACCTGCTCCTTTCCTTACTCCGTTGAAGAGCAGAATACAGGGCTACTGAAATGGGGCAACGTACGATCTCTTCTTTGCCCCTTGAGAAGAGCAACTATTCCCCTGGGCCGTGCTGCCCTAGAGAGTTACACCCATCAGAGACTGCCCTGCAAACCGAACCACTGCAATCCCCCAAGTCACATACGACACCACTTCTGAGTCAGATTTCTTTTCTTCTGCAACCCTCTTGAGAAAGCTAACCTCCTGTTTAACATTAGCATCAATATTTGCAGTTTTAAAACACATTTCTGAAAAATATATCAATGTTTGGAATTAACAAAATTGTGGAAGAAACCAGTTATTCAAATTGTCGCCAAACAGATCCCATTTTCCCCAAGGATAGATGGGGAAGTGCCGAATTACTTTGTACTTCAGGCTTTAAAAATAACAGTATAGAACCCGCCTAAGAGAGAAAGTCATTAGGAGCTCACAGCTGCTACAAAGATCACAAGCTAAGTGACAGAGAAAAATTATCAAGAGAAATGCTATACAAACAGCAGATGTATCAGAGCTCAGCATTATGCGGACGTTTCACAAAGGAGATGCACTGCAATTTTGATATCTTCCTCAGCATTTACATTTTAAAAGTGCCAAGTATACTAAAACCTTGAACATTTTATAGCTTTTATATCCACACGGCACTCCCAAATAACAATTGCTTTCTTCTCCGCCTTCTCCACAGGGAGAAAGACACTACATTCACATTCAAGGAGATGAGCTGAGCAAAGACAAAGAAGAATTAGGCAAAACTCTCAGCTGGTCCTAATAGAATTTTCATAGTTCCATTTCCATCAAAGAAGAAAACCCACACTACACTGTGCGCTTCCCCTAATGCTGTTTGTCAGCTCCAGTAAACAGGGGACTTCTGATTATACACCAGGCAGGATCAGTTCAGCCTCAGTCACAAACGGAAAAGCAGCATCGCTTACCTCTTAGTTTCATTTACTGCAATTTTCTTTTACCTTTTATTTATTTTTTTTACATTTAGAAATCATGTAATATCCTTGCTGTGCTACTTGAGGTCACTCCTAAAAAATACTCCTCCACTTCTGAGAAGCCTTATGTCAGGCACTACATCCCCGTATCACTACAAAACTCTTTTTAGAAGTTATTAGCATTGAAATATTTATGCCAAATGTGGCAGAGTTTAACACAGATGAATCCAGCAAGGTTCTGTGGAGAATACTCTAAAAAGTTAGAGAATTTAATAGGGAATTACATCCCTGCTAAGGAATTTTCTCTGACAGTTTAAATACTACATAGTAAATGCATCACTTTCTATTAAATTCCATAGGATTCTTCCATAAGGGAATTGTTGGTAGGGTTAATCACTTTAATTAACCTTTTTATGGTGATGCCGACTGTTTTCTCAACTGTACGTGTTCCCAGCTGGCCAATGCAAAGTTAATAGAAGAGGAAGATTAAGCGAAGATGGTGAAAAACACAGCGGTGGAAAAGAATGTCTTTTCAGCTCTGGGCTCTTTTCTTCAGCTTCCTCAATCCTGCTTAGTCTCTGCTAGTGATTGTGAAGGCGTGCGGCTGCTCCTCATGTTTAACTCTGCAGAACACATTACTGTCCAAAGATGAATGGATAAAGGCTCTCATTCTTGTCCTTTCAACTTATCATTGACAACCCAAGAAACCAAAGTACATCGTTTCAATTGACTGTTAGTTACTGTAAAAAGTGTTCTAGTCTACGCTATTATGGCTAATTTACCTTTTAATTATATTGTCCATGCTAATGCTAATTGGAATTTGATACACCCAGGTTTAACGACCCATTTTCATTGCCTTTCTGAAACAAGTTAAAGATTAGTTTCTTCTAAACTTCAAAGAATTTCCATTTAAGTGTAAAATCAAACCGCTCCAGCATCTTGCTGGCAATATAAGGTTCTGAGCAGGAATTCTTGCTACAGTGACTGAGCAGGAACTCAGTCTCTTGATTTGGCCTTATGCAGTGCTGCTGTTGTTTCCCATTACTTCATTAAGGAGATGTCCTAGGAGGAGCTGAACTGTAAAAGCCTATGAATAGCAATGAGCAGGAGTCACGAACAAAGGAAGGATCCTAATCTGAAGGGCTAAATTAAAGAAGATCCATCGCTACGTTTCGATACAATTGTGGTACTTTTCAGTACAAAAGCAGTTAGTTAGTTCATCCACACCCCTAAGATCACTTCTGATCTATTATTTTAATCCCAAATTAGAGAGTTCCGTGGTAGTGCTCTTGCTGTTTCTTTTATCACAGCAAACATGAGGATGGCACACCAATAGAGACAGCAAATAGCATCTGAAGATCTCCCACGGGAACAGCGTAGATTTTTGCAATAATTTAGCACTAGTAGAAACTCTCTGATGGCACTCAAGAGAGAGGTGAGCTGGGGACAGCCTAGACAGAAGGGGAAAATAAATAAACCAAAAGGACCGAACATAGGAATAACAGCAGAGGAATCATGAACAAATAGTTAAAAATTGATGCGAGTGTGAGTGAGTCGGGACCACTGAGCTGTGCGTGCTGCTGGGCTGTATGCCCAGGTGCTGCCTGCAGATGTGAGAGCAGAGGAGAGTGGAGCATCTGCTCACTGCATCCTGCCCTTCGGTACGCAGGGAGGTGGGAGTCTGACCGAAACCTTGCACTCCCCATGTGCTGCTATGGCTCCTCTGAGTGGGGCTTCTAGGCAGAGACTTTAGGGAATATCATGAGTGATGGACAGCCAGGAGGTACTGAAGAAGTGTGTGGATGTGGCACTAAGGGACCTGGTTTAGTGATGTGAATGGTAGGCCAGGTTGACGGTGGGACTTGATGACCTTAAAGGTCTTTTTCAACCTAAATGATTCTATGATATCTGAATTTCTTTTGCTGTTTCTCTTCAGCTTTATCTCTTCATTCACGCCAGCTTGTTGGTCTGGATCTGGCAGTAAGCTAGACTCCAGGAAGACCCTCCTTCATCCTCCAGCCGCACAGTGCTGCTTTCACTGCAGCAATGCACAGCCCGAGAATACCTTTAATTATGGCAGTTTTAGGTCAGGTTTCTAAAACATTCCCCAGTGCAGCAATGTTTGCTAGCAGCACGCTTTTGAAATGGCATCTTTCTACTGCCAAATTCCTTGGTGTAGATACAGTAATAAGAATGAGTCTGGTGTACGCTGTGTCTAATCTGTAAAGGATGCCAGTGTAACTACACAGTGTTTTTAGTGTCTCAAGAAATGTGCAAAGCGCAGCATTATCTCAGTCTTCAATGCAGCCCTTCACAAGAGAATAACATTCCGAGGTCACTGGTTAAAGAGAGCGAATGACCCCTGCCCCGAGTCGCAACAACCATGAGAATAACGCCAGCAAATCCCTGTCCCACCACTGAAGATATGGATTTATGTTATTTTCTTACACTTTGAGACATTTAGAAGAAGGTGCCACTGGAGTATAAAGATATTTTCAGTTTATGTGATGAGGGAGCTAGACAGCCTGCATGCGAGTTCAGCGAGCCTGTTCAGACTCCAAATTGGCAATGATTCATTGCACTCGTACGGCCACAGGCAGGAGAGAGGTCTGCAGAGACTGCACTCACCCACTCTAATCGCTCCTGCCGCAGCACTGACCGACCCACTCAGAATCTGGGGGGAGGTAAATAAAATTGTCTGATCTCAGAAATCCAAATAGGGCATTATATTATAAAAATTCATAGTTAGCTTTGGGGATGGAGGGTGATTTCTTGGCTTAATGTTCTCAGAATGAAAGGACATGGCTATGAAAAGAAATTACTGTGTTCTTCCAGTAACAGGCCAGGAAGAGGGAGTGAAAAGCTCTACTGTGGGAGGTGGCACTTCACACTCTTTTTGATACAAGAATTTGGAGGGCACATGCCCTATGTAATCAGACTGAGTATCAGAGGAATAGAAGATGGTGAATGTGACACCAGTTTTGCAAAAGAGAATCAGAAGGGATTTCAGGCACTACAGCCCACTAAGTCTGACTGGTCTATGGGGAAAACTGCTAGACACTATAATAAATAGCAGAGTTAGTGAGTGCATCTAACACGCTGTGGAGAGATCCCCGAGGAAGCCCACAGGCAAGGACAGTCTAGAAGAGAGTCACATATATGGATTTCTGAAATGTTTTTGAAAAGGCCTCTCAGAAAACATTACTTAAAAAACTGATCTGTTGTGGAGCAAAAGGAAAATTCCTCTTGTATACGAACGGGTTTTTACCACCTGGGAATTGTCAGCGTTCACATTTCTCCAGTGGGACCTTATGGGGACGTAATCTATTCATAAATGGACTGCAAAGGAGACAAAGTGTATTTATAATACAAAATTATTCAGGATCATTTAAAAAAAAAAAAAAAAAAGCTGTTTGCCAAGGGAAGCAGAATGAGCTCCCAGTACCGAGTGGCTGAATGATAAAATGGCAAATGAAATTCCGTGTTGATAAATGCAAAGTGATGTACTTGAGAAAAACAACCCTAACTATATATACACAATGACAGCTTCTCAATTTGCTATTGCCATTCAGTGATGAGACCTTGAGGTCACAGCTGATAGTTTTCTAGAGGTGTCAGCTGAGTGCTCAATAGTTGTTAAAAAACAAATAGTATGTTAGGAAGGATGAAAGTAATAGAAAACGAGACAGAAGACATCACCGTGCTACTGCAGAACTCTGCAGTAAATCCACTCGTTACATACTGTGCTCAGTTTTGGTTTCCCCACCTCAGAAAGGATAACGTAAAGGAAGAAAAAAGGTAGAGAGTGAAGAAGTCATCTTAGGCACAGAGTGGCTTCCTCAAACAAACAGATTAAATACTTTAGAGTTCAAAAATGTTGACTAAGGAAGAGGTAATATCATACACAGAAGCACATGGAATCATATGAAGCATTTAAGTGAAAAAGGACGTACTTCGTAATGCAAAAACTAGGAGGCACCTAGCGAAGTTGTTAGGCATGAGTTAAAACCAAAGGAAATCTGTTCTGGAGGAACAAATTGTGGAATTCATTGCTATGGGAGGCTGGGATGCTTTTGGGCACTAGGAGTCTACATTGGTTCAAGAAGCAACCAGAAATTTATGGAAGAAAGGTCTATAAAAATCTATTAAACATAACGATGCCAAGAAAATTTCTGGCTACACCTCTCAGTCTCTGCTCAGTCTTGCCTCAGTGCACACAGGGAAAGAGGCACCAAACCCTGCCCCAGTCCTGCCCTGTAAAAACATGGTACCTCACCCCACATGCCATGGCAAAAAGGGCCAGCACTGCCTGGGAACAAGCCAAAAAAAAACTCCTTGAGATTTTCTCAGTTTTAGGTCGAACAAATTTCAAGCTGAAATACAACGAGTTACATCAGAAACTAGCACTGATAATACAGGCGTGTGGACTGGAGTTCAAAAAGTTAACATTGTTCAATATTAAATTGGGCCATATATTTCTAGCTTATATCAAAAACTGAAAATTCATGGGACTCAAAGGAAATCTCAGCAGTTCTGTACATAGAGGAAAGCTCAGCTATCACCAGACAATAAAGCTGGCTACTTGCACTACAGTGACCCATAGGGAATAAGGAATCAGTTTGGATGTACTTTCCATCACAAGATTTGTGAGTTCCCAGTCCTTTTCTCATCTGCACATAAAACGCTTCCTAAGCACATTCAGGAAATATCTTGCTGTAATTACACTCGTTTTAAGAGGAGGAGGGAGGCAGCATTCATAAAATCTACTTTCACGGGAACCTTCTTCATTTAAAAACAAACTCCACGCAACACACGGCATGCTGCCAAAAACACAGGGAGAGACTCACACCAAAAACCAGGTATCATTTTACCCACAGGGTCTGTGAAAAATTCTGGGTTCACTCTTCCATCCCATCTCTGTAAACTGCAAGGCAGAAAATTAGGCCTCTGAGGTGTCTGCAGGGCAGAACGTAACCATGAAAGGGAGCTGGGCAGCTGATCCCAAACAGTGACCGTCTTGTTCCTACTCCCTCTCCTCACTGTAGAAGATTTCCTTTAGTCTTTAGGAAGTGGAGACCACAGCTACAGAGAAACACAACCGATGCAGCTGCACTGACTTCAAAGGAGATGATCTAAATTTTGAGCCAGTGGGGAGAACAGAATTTGGTGGGTGCAGTAGAGTTGGAGAGTTTAACTTCCTGCTGAGGGGACCCTGCTCCCAGGAAAAGGACTAATTGGCTCAAGCCATGTCTCCTGACTGGCAGCTATGGCGTGGCATTCACAGCAGGAAGCTCTGGGAGAAGGGGAGAAATAGGGCTATTAGAGCAGCGCTTTCCTTCGCTAAAACACGGACGGAAGGTGTCCAACATTTGTTAATAGCAGTGATTTTGTGACAGCTGAAGCAAAGCCAGCTCAAAGCCAGACCAAGTTTACAAATGTGTTGGTGATTATTTTGAATAATTAAATGGTGTAAAACCCAGCTGTGATGAATAGCACTGGGGTCGCAATTCATAAATAATTGAGAAGAGTGAGTTGCATTTGATCATCCTGATCAAATTCTACTCTCTGGAGAATAAATGTTTGTCCTGAATACCATCAACGTTGTTAAATGCCTCAATATTCCTGCTCAGCCATCCAGCCAGCAGTCAATTGAACTAAATCACTTTAACACCTTACACATTTGCCTTCCTCATGAATACAAAATGTTTCTAACTTGCACAATGGTTTTTGGGCATCATACAAAGCAGCCACTCTTTATAGACAGTAAACAAACTGCAACGATAAATGTTTTAAATGATCCCATTAAAAACAATTCCCACATACAGTCTTGTCTTTACTGCAGTAAGTAAAGAAGCTGTAGATATTAGGCCACCTATTTTGTTTCATTGCCTTGTTTGTAAGCAGAGCTGCCCATGTAATTCACATGCATTGCACAAGCACACTTCTTTTTGCTGATGGGGAAGCCAGTACCCACAGCTCCAATGCAATTTCCTGGGGCTCCTCCTGTTTCTCTACACTTCTAAAAGTTCAGCTGTGATTGTGATAAGACTGAATGCAAGAAATGCCTAAAAACTAGCCAGAGAATACTAAACTCTTAGGGCCTGACTGCAGTCCATCCTCACATTAAGTGATGTTTACCATATTTTGGCAGTATGGGTTGGGTAACTCAGTCAAGGCAAACTGCTTTCATTTCTTTGGAATAACCTCAATTTTGTAGCACATTTATAGGTCAGAATCTGTCCTAAACAGCTAAAAAGATGCAAACTTTAAAACAGTTACATTAAGTGAACACTTCCAAACAAGTCCTGAAGCCTTTCTCTTTGGTTTTACTAGAACAGAATAACCAATTACTCCAATAGCAATGGAGGAAGAAGGGCTCCAGGAACTGATGCAGTGCAAATGGAAGGAACAGCCACAGTTTGGGGTCTTCACTGAAGACCAAACACTATTATTCTTGCTCACAGTGAGCACTGTTTTGTTCTTTTTGGGCTAAGGTTAAGTATCTTCTTAGTGTGACTTGAAAAAGCAAATTCTGAGCCAACAGGACTAAAATAAGCTACTGATTATAAGAGAAATATGGAGTTGAAAACAACAGCTTACATCTTAATGTTGCAGGCAGTTTTTCCAAAATAATAAAAGCTTAGTAAGGTTCCCTTAAAGGCACTAATTGTAATAGAAGCCTGCCTCAGACCCTTGCTCTGTGGTGGGGAGAAACCTTCTGTAAATAACCAGTCCCAGGCTGTTCATACCTGGTGGCAAATTGGTCTCTCCCTCTTTCTTCTGATGCATTTGAGTATTGCATTTACCTGACATGACAGCATCACACAGATGTCACACAGCTCCTTACTATTAATACGCAATTAACTTTAGGAAAACAACATTTTATTAGAGGATCATTAAATCATACCTCAAAGTCTTCTGAGAACCCATGCTGGTTATTAGAATACAGCTCACTGATGTGTTTAACAAACTGCTTGACTGGAATTGCTTCCATATCATCTGTAGAAAGAAAGAGATATTCAGGGTTGCCATTTGTCTCATCTGTTCAAGATCTGCTCTCTCAGCTGCAAACTTGGGAAATAAAGTACTGAGTGAATACACATAGACCTGAGTTCCCAGTGGTAGAGCTAGTTCAATATGCAGTAATAAGAAATCCTGATAGATCTGGACAATTTTGATGTACATTTATATTATAATTCTAATTCTAAGCACTGTGAATATGAATATTGAGTCTATTCCCTGTGATTCTTATTTAAAAAGACCAATTGAAATTCAAGCATTGTTTAGTTCTTCTACACAGTTTGAAGGTAGCTGTGAAGGGAATGATGAGATCTTCTCTCCTTCCATGTGGTATAAAAAGACCAGAGTAGACCCAAAATAGGAAAGTGCAGAACATAATTGCATCCAGTAAGTTTTTATCAGATGGAGCAGAAACACAGGCTTTCCTCCCGGAATGGAGAAATTACTTTTTCCTTTTTACACAAAAATGTATGAAAAGAGAAAGAATTTAGCATGAAATTGTCTCTGTGCAGAAGAACAGGGAACACGACACCCACGCTAATTTGAGCTTTCTCATGTCAGGCACTATTCATAACACTGAATAAGTCTTCCACTGGACCACTCGTTCTGGCTTACCACAGTGCAAATGCTACCCAATATTCACTGATAAATGACACACAAACATTTTCTCAAAAGAAAGAAGCTAAATGCTTGACCTGAACTAAAGACAAACAAGACTACTTCTAGCACCCATATCCCCGGACAGATCCTAATAAAACTGGAGTGTAGGATGGTTGCCTTATTTCTCTTTCTTTCTCTCCCTCAAAAAAGGCGTAGATGTTGTTATAACCACCACTGCAGTTGGTAGAAACACTGTGCTTGCCAAGATTCATTAGTTAATATTTTCAGTCTGGCATTTAGAAAATGTAAATTGCTATACAACTGTGATTACTTTCAGCATGTGAAATAATCTATTGCCTGATGGCTACTATTGTCTGATTGCATGATTTTATGGCAATACACTGGTATTTATGTATCCCATTTAATATTCTTCTGAAGATCGCATCCAGTTTATGTTTACTCCAGTAATTCAGTGATGTATTTTTGCTCCCAGTTTGCAGCCATATGGTTTGGTACTACAGCTGCATTATAATCTGGATTCCTTTCCTTTTGAACATCTACATTATGATAGAAAAAATCCAAATATTTCTACAGATACTTAGCAAAATTTAACGATAAATAAATAGATGTGACATTTACTGTATTCAGAGTGAAAGATCTTTGGCAGCTAAAACCCCTAAGCTGTCACATATGCTTTTCTTAGCAAAGGGTATGAAGATCTGTATGTGTAAATGAGGTTCTACTTTGGCAAGAATTTTATAGATCCAGCCCTGACAACCTGATTGCTCTCCAGCTGATGGCAGTTAATATTGACCATGTCATTACTCCTCTACTCTTATTTTATCAGGTAGTGCTCTAGGGTGGCTTTTTGCATCTATTGACATTTTCAGATTTCAATCAGCTCTCTTCTATTTTATTTACACGAGCCAATTGTTAAAGATATGTTTGCAATCTGATCACCTCCCAGTGTAGTAATGCTACTTTAATTAACCACATGCTCATTTACTGAATAATAAAGAATTCAAAACATTTGACAAGTGTATGTTCATCTTAGTGAAAAGCTGCAGAACGCAGAAATGCTGGCACTTAACAATATTTAAGTGCTAACATGTATTTTGTGTAATACTGAGAACATCACCATCTCATAGCAACATTTGTATTAATATTTTTGATGCCAAGACACTTGAATGGAATGAGCTATACGAACAGCAGTCAATAGCAAGAGCCTGTAAAACAATCTTTCCTCTCCTGAAAAGTAACATCCTAAATTTCCCTGAAAATAGCTTGTGCGATGATAGCAATTTCACACACTGTCACAAGAAAAGATCCATATTTATTATTTTTTCTTGAGTAGTCTAGCCCAGCCGAGACCAACCAAGATCAAGGATTCACTGTTGCAAACTCGAGTGTCCAATTTAATTTCGCAGAAGGTAGAATTTAATTTTAATTGTAATCTGTGAGCCAAAAAATACATTAGAGATATAACGCACTCTCCAGTCCATTGAATTCCCACCAATTTCAAGGATGGGTCTGAACCAGAGATCCATGGCAAAACAGGGTTAGTTTTTCTTTTATCATCATCACTGCATGGTGGCAGCATCTCTCCACCTTTATAGTCACTGTTCATTCACTTCTCTGTTGTTCACTATCCTTTATTTTTCTTCTCCCATTTTCCTCTTCTGCATTTTCTCTTCTACAACCACTCTGATTCCCCCCAAGAAGCCATAACCCAATGCAATTTCTTACCCCATTTGATAACATGGGAAACAAACAGCAAATAAATAGTAAATACTGTTGATATAAGAGATCACTGGGAGACACAGAGTTTATGCCGCTGAAGTTGCCCATAAACTCAGGAAAACTATGTTGAAACAAAAATAATGTTTGATCTCTGGAAGATCAATATCAGAACCACAAACATTAAAAACCCAATAAGCACTTTGGATTTCCAGCTTTTTAACTGCTGGGATAATGTGGTCATGCTGACCATGCAAGGTCCGGTAGGAGAAGCCATCCCTTGAGGGCCAGGCAATTTCTGACTGTTGCCCGTCTTGTCCCCTGCTGCTAGCTGCAAGAAAGAAGCTGTAAGACAGAGCCTACTATGCTAACCAATGGAACAGGGAAGTGTTAGTTTGGACCTGTAATTTTCTATTCATGACCTCCAACACTGAGCCTTCAGTCAGGAGCATTAATAACTCAAGCTGTGGTATATGCGCAAGATTACTCATGGGCAGCGTGTTGGGCCTCTGGTAAAATACATACCAATGTACTCAGTACTCTTAAATGACACCTGCTCTGATGTTACCTGAAGAGAGCTTTGACCTTCTCTAAGAAAAGCAACAGAAGTAGCTAAATGCACAGAGAATATGCTTTTCCTTGCACTGTCTTCAGTCCAAAGGCTTCGGTTAAACCCCCCTTCCAAGCTGAAAAAAACAGACTTCAATGACTATAATTCTTTTAATCGATTGAAGAGATTAATGGAATCCTATAATGGCTAATTAGGAGCCTTAATAGTTGTTCTGTGCTTATTTCCTTTTGCACCATGTACCTTTTCCCATCCAGAAACCAGAGTGACATTTGATATTTTAAGTGTGATGCTTACATTTTGCAAGATCCACACATTCTTCAAAGAGAACAGAGAAATGTTTTAATAACATACCTTCACCTCTAACAACACAGACATAATTACAGTTCTTTCTAGCTTGGATTTAACCATCTGTTTTATCAGTGTAAATAAAACAATTCTGGATTTACATCATTACAAAATGTGAGTTGAATCTGGCACCATACTAGTATGCTAAGACTTTGTGTTATGCAGAGAAAGAAGTAATCTTAGATGGAAAGGGGCAAAAGTCTCCAGTACTTTATGATAATTATATTTATATAAATACAAATTTATATAAATGCTATTATAAGCAATGCAATTTATAATAAAATTATTTACAATCAGATAATACTGAAGCTGATAGATGGGGGTATCTTTCAATACTACCCCAGAAAATGAAAACTTGGGCAGTATCACAAACTTGGGTGGAGTATCACAAACACAAAACTTAAGGGGAGCACAATGCATCTCATTTCCTGTTAAAAAGGGGAATGCCAAGAAGAAAGCTGTTTGTTTAAAGAGGATGGAAGAGGAAAACTTTCACTTGTACCTCATTTTCTAAGAAGTGGCAGCAGACAATGCAGAATACATAGACTCTTTCAGATGACAGGCACCTTCAAAAGAAGCCCAAACTAAGCAGAAGCAATGAAGTTAGTGCAGGGTTACATTTAAACTTTGGACAATCAGTAATCCTACCAGGAAGGATTTTCCTCTATGTCCCACTTAATAAGCTGCCTTTGTAATGTTAAAGCACTAGAGGCCAATTGCAAAAGAAAAATGGAATATTGTATCAGAGATGGCATTTCCACATAATAAGATCTAGAACTCATTTTGACTCATTTATAGCCTGAGAGCTCACTCGTTGGTTTAGGGGTATTGGAGTGGAATAGACGGTTTTGAGTCAGGAATTAATCCAGAAGGTCAAAAGCAAAGGTCTTCTTCATATTACCTTTGCCTAGTTTGGAGTTTTGGCATTTCTGAAGACCTCACATTCGATATATGTGAAGAAGTCGTAGTACGAAGATTTTCCCATGTCTTTCATTGTGTGTATAAATGCCTTTGGTTTTTCTATCTTAACTCTTAATTCTATCTAACTGCTATCTTACCCACTCTACTAAGTCAAATTTACTCCTTATACCTTATGCCTTACTTTAACATGAAAACTTATTCCACCTCAGTCCAACAGCCATTCCATAAGCTACAATATGGACCAGATAGAGTGAAGGCTGGCAGAGCTATAGCAAAAGCCTGCCTTTACATGCAGTACTGCAGCAGAAGTAACTAAGTGGAGTGCAGTTCCAGCAGATTCATGTCCACAGCCAGTAATGGGGCACTCAGAGCCCGAACTTAAATAGGATCTACGCAGTGTATCAAGCTATATCAGAGTGCACACAATACACAGGGACGTAAATCCCAATATGTCTGTATCTGGTGTGTCTCTAGAATGCAGGTGACCATAAAGAATATTGCAAAGATTAATAGCACACCCTTGGGTGAAATTCGGCCCCAGCTGAGGTTATTGAAAATCTCTCATCAAATTAACTAAGCTCAGGTGTCCACCTTGAGAGAGAAGCTTACAAAAAGACCTCTGAATCTACAGATACTAAGTAGACTCTGAAGTGCACACATTTACAGGGACCAAAAACTTCATATACAGCTCAGATTTTGGCACTGATTGAAATTGAAATGTTTAAGCAGGCAACTCCACTGCCAGCTCGTGCCCTAACTCACGCTAGCACTTGACTCTACATGTAATCCCACGCATAAAAATGGGAGGCGCCCCGCTTTCTTCAAAGGATTTTAGACTTAATGCATTTGAATTACACATATTTATATAGTCAGAGCCTTTAATTCTGCAGTACACTGGCTTTCCTTGCTTTACTATTTAAAATAAGGATGCAACTGAAGCCATTGTATTTCATTTGGAATAATTAATTTTTCTGACCGATCACATTCCTCACTGTATAAAAAAGGGCCAAGAATACAAGAACAGTTTTATTTGTATTACACAAGTATCAGCTGATTTATGATACAACAAAGTCATTTAAAAACTCTCAATACTGAGAAGACCTTTGCTTTCTGCGGAGATCATACCTGCATACATACTAAAAAAGCCATACAGCAGGTTTGGATACAATAAGCAATGCAGTAGGAGCTCAAACTACCTGCTGAAAACGCTTCATAGCTGGTATCATCTTGAAGCCAGTGACCTCAGTAATTAAGAGAAATGATAAATTTAAATTTATAATCTAAATAAATGTCATTTAGATAAATGAAAATAAATAATAAATTACTGAAAGTTGATTATTGGGGATACTCTTCCTCATTAAT
The DNA here is from genome assembly GCF_002078875.1 of Numida meleagris. Classification (NCBI taxonomy): domain Eukaryota; kingdom Metazoa; phylum Chordata; class Aves; order Galliformes; family Numididae; genus Numida; species Numida meleagris. The sequence continues at coordinate 13,038,574 of NC_034419.1, read as the reverse complement.
TATTGCATTTTTGTAGTTGTTTGTTTAATCAAGCATTGTTTTTAATAAAAATGCCTTTCGGTGTGAAAAGACATAAAACTGTGAGTACACCTGAGAGTCCTGCAGAGGTAGGAATTTTGAAAGAAGAACAGAGAATCCTTTTCTGCAAGATAATTGCTATCTATTCGTTATAATCAAGTCAAATGAATACAAGGGCAAATTCCTGATAAAGGAAAGACACATGAAAAAGCAGAATATGAAAAATCACCTGTGTAATACTGTAGCTACATCCATCTCTCTTGCTTCAAGATTTAATCTGCTACAATGCTATTAGCTATGTGTCAGTCAGGAGCATAAAGATGTTAATGATAAAATTTTATACGTGTCAAAATAAGAGCTCAGTTTAAATCTGCTTGTACAAATCTTAGATTAGGCTATCATTAATTATAAATGTAATAGCAATACGCTTCTCCCCTTTAAGCAAAAAACCAATTTCAATCCAAGAGAATGAAACAATGAGAATTTTCCATTAGTGCAGACATTAAACATGATCTTATTTGGTATTGCCTGCTAAGGAGCACAACTTCAATCTCACACATTTCCATCCTCTGGTCCCAGCTGTGCCATCAATTACATATACTTATTGCATTTAAGGTTTAAGCACATGGATGTGCATCTCTGGAGCTCTCTGCAGTCCAGCGTGACAGCTCTCTGAAAAGGATCTGTTCACATTCCACACGGCCACCATGAAAACGTGTTTGGGTGATTCAGTCAATACCTGAAGCCTCCATTACAAGTACCATTATTAGATAGCTACCAGGAATTCTTCTGTGCACTGCAGGAGCAGAGATGGTGGCGGAGAAAAAAAGGAACGTGAATGTTCCCTAAAATATCTTGATATTTTCTTGGCTTCGGAGGATGGCTCTGTTTGCAATACTGCATTCATGAATTTAATTGAAGCTGAAGATAGGTACAATTCACAATATGGTGCTGGAACATAAATCCGCAGGGAGCAGAAAGCAGGCGAAGTCTTAAACAGCTGAAGAGCACTACCTCTGTGCTCAGTGAAAAACTTCACGCCCTTGAGAAACAAGTCCTCAGCTGCAGTTAGCACGTCCCCCTGTACCTCACCAGTCCCTAGCATGGAGACTGACACAGTCACAGTCCCTAGCTCCGCTCCTCTGCCTTGGGACACACCTTGAGATAGCCACATCTTAGCAGGAAGCAGTGAGACACCAAGGCTCAACTGGGAGCCTGTAGTTTCCTTGGCAAGTAAGTTATCGCTTGAAGAAGTATGACAGTATTTCTCCCACGGATTCTGCCACTAGTTATTTTAAATATACTAAATCAGAAACTCAATTACTAGTAAAAAACAAAACAAAACAGCAACCCTAATTTACTGCAACGCAATTTGATCCCAGCACTGGGAAGTGCTTCTGAGTCTTGCAGTCTAGACACAGCTGAAAGGACTGGTACCACACCTGAGACATTTTACTTGCATTAAAAACAGTGAAAGACATCTGGAACAATACGATAACTGAACCAGCTGCACGGGCCAGCCGCTCGGTTCTTTACGAGCCATGTTTCTCTGGACTGTTTTTTTTTTACGCAGAGTTTTGAGCTTTGCCTTGGTGTCAGTCCTCACCTATCTCTGTACTGACCTCAGGACAAGGCCTGCTGACAGCAGAGCCACAATGCCTGCTGTGCCCGTGGGCTGGGAAAGGAACCTGGGAAGCCACTGGAATTTCCAGAACAATGCACCGATCCGAGCAGAAATGCTCTGAGCAAACGACAGGGGGAGGATGAAAGAAGAATTTGTGCTTATTGCAATGTTTGATACCATCTATGTTACACAGAGGGGCAATTCTGCACTACTATCATGGAGCAGGTCTTGCGATGAGGACAAAGGAGGACTGATGGGAACGTCTCTTGTTTTGCAGTGCGTAAAACATACAGATTTGCAGCTATGATGCTGCTGTTATTTCTGTTCAGCTCTACCAAAATGGATCAAGTGCAGATGCAGCCCAACTACTGAAAAATAAACAAACAAATGGGAACAGGAGCTGGTTTGCTGAGAGAGATCTTGCCAGGCCCAAGAGCTGTAGTGAAGATATCCACACAGAGACGATGTAGATGTGGCCAAAATGAACTGGGTACACTGGGCAAAGAAAAAGGATATGGAGAAATAATTTTGTTTAGCTGAGTTGTAGGGACGATTCAGAATTCTGCCATTGATTATAGATGTGTCAGTCAGGCACAATGCTTGTGTGAGTTTAGATTTATATCCAGTGGATGACTCAGTTGATGATATCTCCTTTGTCCCACGTTTCTCTAGATCAAGTAGTGTAGATAATTATGAATAATGATAATGATTTGGGTCTCAGAGCAAATTTGCACAGCTAAGCACATGCCTATGTGCTATGTGGGTGATGTGGTTTCATGCACAATAATCAAGCATGTATGCCATGGGAAGTGAAGTAGATAATGAATGAAACCATTCCTTTACAAAAAGATTTTTTAGATTTTGGACCTGAAAAGTTGTGCTGCATACCCCTGGAGGCAGCTGGGAGATTGGCTTTATAGTTCATAGACCCAAGGAAACAGAGGGTATATGTAAGTAAGAACAGAATGTAGCAAAGAAATAAGAATGAAAACTACTTCTGAGTATGCCAGCAATGTCCACAGAGCAGAGCAGAGACACCAGCATCACTTCTGAGACCCTCAAGCTGCATCAGGACATGACTATGCCTGGTGTCTGGGCCCACACCTGGGCCAGGATGAGCCAACCCAAACCTGCCAGCTGCCTCCAGCTACAGCTTGCTGCATGCTGTGGATAGGCAGGCCCCTGCCAGTTTGTTAAATGTCTTTAGGCACGCTGCTCTGAAATGCCACCAGCGTGGCTGCTTGCACGTAACAGAGCAGAAGCTGGTCCACTAAACTGTAGGTGGTAGATGCATGGTTCCGCATAGATTCCACAGGGATCTATTCCAGTATCTTTTTTAAGGATGTATTGTCTAGGGTTTCACAAGCTAACAAGATCACTTCAAAAAACTTGCTTTTTTGAAAATGCCACTTTATATTTTAATTTTGCAATCCATGTAGCAAAATAACACTTTCTCACATGCTTTGGCAGCTTCCACCAGAAACGTCCAAGGGCTTATCAATTCATCAGTTGCAATTAGTTCAAAGGAGAATTTTGTTATTTAATTTTTTGCAGAAGTTTCAGTGGGCGGCCTATGCAGGAGCAGCAGCTGATGTCAGAGAAGAGTATCATTTAGCATCAAGAGTCATCTGGGGAAACAGGTGTCTCCTGTATCTCCAAACACAAGAAACGTTTAGGAGAACCTCAAGATATTTTCAGGCTGTGTCTCTCACCTTGGGAAAAAGGCAGCATAGCTGGAATTTATGTCTACTAACTTTGAGCCTTATTATAGACTCCCTGTACAGGTAACAGTTAATAAACGGAGGGAGGCACTTCCAGAAGGCACTTCCTTCACTGCCTCGTGCTCATACCAACAATGTAAATTACAGAATATGACCAAGAAAGTTAGAAAACCACCTTGAAGTGACAAGTACAAACACTGGATAGGCTGAGGTCAATCCAACATTCTGGGTATGTTAATCCCGTCCATGAAACTAAGCAACATCAAACAAGTCAGCAGCTGCAAAGGCCATTATAACACCGAGCAGCTCTCCGTCATCACTGCTGAAAGGGAGCCGGATCCTTGATAATTCCCAGTGGAAACACCTCATTAATAGAATATAGTGCTAAACCCTGCAACCAGCTTTGGTCTCGACATAGCTGAGGGGAGAATTTGACCTTTGATAACTTGATTAATACCAAATTAACAGACGGTTTTGTACTTCACTCGAGAATGTGTGCCTATCCTTGTGTCTTGCTTTCCTCCCTGAGGCCCAGCAAACACCACCTCTGCCCACATCAGAAGTGGGGGGCAAACACCCAGGACCCAAGTGAGCAGTGGAGCTGTGCATTCCTTGTCCCCAACCCACCCCAATGGAGTGGTTGGTTTCACCTTGGATGCAATGTGTTGGTGTTTTTAATAAGTGTTGCTTGTGCTTTTGACATTTTACAAAGGTTATTCTGAAATTTCTATTAAAACAACGCAGGAGAGATGCCTATGGAAGAGTACAACATTGGTACTCACAGCCCCATTACAAAGCACCGTACATTAAATGCAGCAGCATCAATACCACTATTTATTTTTTTTTTAACACATAATTTATCACAAGCACAACCTTCTCTTTATGTAATCAAACAAGACTTAAAATAGCAAAAAAGAAAAAAAAAAAAGGGATTAAGCCCTTCTTACCTGGAATAGGTATAATGGGAATACTTTCATTGGGGACCACACGGGGTGAGCTGCTGTCTTCCACATAGAAATGGGCAGTCTGAAAACACTTTCTGTTAAAGGAGAAAAAAAAGAAGAAAAAAAGGTTCAGGGTGTGAAAAAGCCCCAAACTTTTGCACATGTTTGGCTTCTCCATTTCTGCTCCATACTTGCAGATGGTGCAGTTTTAAAACACCAGTAGATAAAAACATATTTGAGTTTTCAACAGTTTCAATCCCAAGTCCAGATTCTGCTGTGCTCTAATTCATTGACAGCTGACATCCCCCCACAGTAAGCGCCTCTGTATTATTCCAAGGTACCACTGAAAATGAAAGTATACTCACAAAAGTCAGTGGTTGCAAAACAGGTTTCAAATACATCATTCAAAAACTGCACACAAGACATTCAGCATACAACTCAAGCCAAATCCACCTAAGACACAACATTTCCAGGCAACATACACTTATTGTACAAGTTTCTGCTACATAACAGTGGATAGATGGTAATACAGCATCTGCAACTGCTGCATGTCACAAAAGTTCTGCTGTAAAAGTTATCCTTCAAACATTGCTGCTTTTATTAAAACACTGGAGCCACATAACCCTCATCCCATCCTCCTCCTGCAAACTTGCATTACCACAGAAAAACACGACAGACACTTTGCTTGGGCCCCAGGACTCATCACTGAAAAGGCCCATAAAGAATAGGAGAACTTAAATCCACCTGACTTTCTTTACCTGTATTTAATGCAAAGCAGAGAGCACAAGCTGGTCATCACAGAAAAGGTACTGAGCAGAATAACATGAAGAGATCCGAGGAGACTCTGCATGGTGATGTTAACTGAGGCAGGGTTTTCCAACACCAGCGTCACTCCTCATTGCTGACTTAATGAGCTGCTTGAGGCTGGAACTGAATATTTAATGAGCCTTGCTTGGTCTGAGCAGCTATTGTGACAAGAGAAGGGTCTGCTCTCATCTGTCAGGGAGCTTAACAATGGCTTCCCATGGCAAAGAGATGCCCCTCTGCAACCCCTAATGAACTGCTCAACACCTGGGCAAAGTTTGCAGGCGACCTTCCGAGCTGCCCCTTTTGTCAAGTGTGCTGTTTCCCTTGCTGAAATGTATTTGCATGGAGTGGCTTACAAGTTTCTGCCTTGCAGTCTGCTCCTCTGTAATTTGGGCATTGTGCTCTACATAGAGAGCCCACTCTGCAGAGCCGGCTTTGCTGACATGGTGCAAGCAATTTGTGCTGCCTTTGTTTCCAACATCTCTACGTGCCAGAGAGTGAAAAAAGTTGCTGAAAAGCAAACCACTCTCTTAGGCAAAACCAGAAGCTAAAATAACCATGGGCACTTGCTTTCTGCTTTCTATGCATTTGCACTTTGTTCTACACAATCACGGTGCTTCATAATGCGAGCACATGCTGCAGCAGCACAAGTACAACTTAAGACAATACAGAAGCAGGAAAGAGCGTATTTCACAGCATGGAGTAACTGTCTCATAGCAGCTTTCTATTTTCAGACACGATGTCTTGCGTTGTGCTGAAGTTAGTTATTTAGTCGGTATGCTTTTGTTAAGAAACACCATAAGGTGAGTTCACACATGAGGATGCAAGATGCGCAGGAGCCTCTGCATTTAAGTACGTCGGTTTAAACTCCCCCCCCCCCCCCCCTCCGACTTGCTCCCCGTTCTCATTTTTTTGGCAGCCTTTATTTTGGACAATGCACACCCTGGGGGCACACAGCAGAATAAATCAGTCACACAGAAAGAAGAAACTATGAATATGAAACAGGCAAAACGTTCCTGATTTTGATATATTTGGGGCTCTTTCCCTTGAGTCAATACTACAGAAATCCTTGAACTGCTTCTCCTTGTAATGAAGGCCTTAAGAAGGTGTTTGATAAAAGGACAGACCTTTACTTAGGGATTTACAGGATTTTTTAAAGCTGATGACGCTTAAGAAAAGCAATTATTTTTCGTAATTTGCTATTTTAGACTCTGAGAGACTCTGATAGGCTGGCGTTATGGTTTTTTAATGCAGCTGTAAGATAGCTTTTTCTTAATAGCTTCAAAACATGTAATTGTACTGCATAATCACATGGTGTGATACTGTAAAGCCCATGGTGGTGATAGCTGAATACCCAGCGCAACGTATCTCTGCTGAGCACAACGCTGGAATAACAACATATTAAATGAATATTTCACACAGCAAAGTTTGCTGCAATCATTAATGTCATTAACAATTCTGTATTTTATGCCTGGCAGACTTTCTGTAGCTGTTCTTGAAAAGACAACCACCACACAATTTGAATAAAGGTTCTCTCAGTTACAGACACCACACTGAAACTCACCCTTAGACACATACATCACATAGCATGCCAGATACCGGCACGTTACATGAAGACATGCCTCACAAACTCCTTTTTTAACCTGCTCACAGCTGCTGTAAGTTTTCCATGTTTACCCCTGAGCCCGCTGAACACAGCCTGCCACTTCTTCACCCCAGTGACTCCTCCGTCTCTGAGGCTCCCGGTGACAGCGTGAGGCAGCACTGATGGGACTAGGCTCCATCTTGAGAGCAGGACCAAGTGGACTAATCTTTAAAAGACCTTTTCCAAGGGGCTTCACAAGCTCACTGCATGAGTTTTCCAGCAACTTTTGCTTACTGGACCACAGTCTTACACTTGCACCTCTCCCCTGTGCAGTGCCAGGAGGGAGCATCCATCCAGGGGTGCCACACAGATGTCCCCAAGCCCTGAAGTTTGGTTTACGGCCATTTTTCAGCCTGACCAGCTAAGGAGCTGCCTGGACTCGAGAGGAGCCTCTTGCAAACTCGTCTAGTTTGGAGTCATACATAATGATAGCTGGGATCCAGGCTACAGGAAGCCGTTTCAGAGAACTCAGTATCTGCCTTCTTCCTCAGTTTAGGCTGCTCCTTTCTACCTCCTGGCACAATCCTCTGCCCATTACCCTTCTCCGTATACAAACCTTAAGTGGTAGCAGTTGCTAAGGCTACAAGAGGCTGCAGTAAATCTGTGTGTCTATGCGAAGGGCTGCAAAAAAATAGGGATGAGAGCAGAAAATTGCTTGTTTCAAGTCACTGGACAAGCAGCCACGGAGAGAGGTGGGAATGGATGCGGAGCTGGACAGGGTCTAAGTCTACAACTGCTTTCATGATGAGCACTCCAGCCTGTAATTTCTAACCCCTGTGTATATATATGTTGGGGTGTTTGTGCCCATGTGCCCATCTGCTCAGAAAACCAACATAACAGAAAAAAAATAAAATTTCTGATAGAAGCAGTCCTTACTGAATGAGCAATGTGGATTTGTCAGTAGCATCCATGATGATTACAATTTTAGCAACCGAAACACTAATTTTAGAGTAATCCTACATTCAGCATTGGCTGAGGAAAAGCAAATCACAGCTTTGATTTTTCACTTCCAAAAGATTTCAGAGCCCCCACGTATTTTCTGCAATAAACCAGAGTTGGCTGTCTCTGCTATACGCCTGTGTGCAGCGAAGCACACCGTTTTCTCTAGCCCCATATGTTTTTTTGGCTCCTTTTCCCTAGGGTACAATAACTGAGCGAGATTGTGGCGATCAGACACACAATTGTCACATATGGACTGAAAGGCAGAAAGTACAACACTGCGAGATCAGCATCTCCCCGGAGAAGGGGCAGAGGCGGGGGCTGGAGAGCAAAGACAGCGTTAGGGAGAGCATCCCCCTGCCCAGGGTCTTTTTGCAGAGATACTGACAGCGCTTTATTAAAGCAAGCTAGCAGAACGTTAAATGCAGAGCAGCAGCACCTTATTATCACACTGCAGGCAAAAAGAATATGCTGAGAGATGGTCCTGATTAGCTGGGTGAGACGCTTGTTCCATCTCCGCTGAACAGAACAGCAGATTAGCCTCAGTGAAAGAAGAGATGTCTCGTGAGATTTTGACACTCCAAACGGGTTTCCTTGGTTATTAGTTAATAAAACTCAAGCAGCTTCTCCTTTATACTCATCTAAAAGCGAGAGGGAGAACCAGATCACATCACGGCCTGAAAGCATGGATGCATTTTATTTTCTTGTAGAAGATAATGCCTTTGTGTTTAGTTAATTCTGCCTGCAATACAAACACACAGGGTGTGCTGCAGCTCATGGAGGGCTGGGAATAGCTCGGAGGGCAGCATTTGGCCTTTGCTCCATGCACTCAGTCTTGTAGCATCCCCTGATCTGTGCTGACAAGCGAGGGATCTGCGCTGCCCAGGAGCAGCTGAGGCAGAAGGAGAAGCAGCAAGGGATTGCTGCGGTGGGGCAATCGACTGCCTGCATAGTGGCTCGCTGGCACCAAGAGAACAGGGGCTGAATGTAGGAAAATATCAAAGGGGAATGCGTTGCTTCCTGGGGACGTCCAAGAGCCACATCCTTCCTCACACACTGAAGTGAGTGGCATGGTCATCAATCACTTGGACGCTAGGGACCTGCTCTCTCTTTCCACAGAAGTCTCTGTTGGCTGGAGCCAACGTGTATTCGCTCTCCAAGGCTACCTAGATCTATTCTTTATTTCTCTAATAGCACCAAGGAACTCTATGCTCCTGGTTTCTTTGCAGCTACTCTATTCTTGGGTCATTACCTCCTAAAGCATGACCAATTTGGGGCAGATGGCTTGAAAGGGTCCTGGATGCCTATTCACTGTCATCAGTGTAGGGCAAACCTTGTCCTCTGGGTACCCTTCTTCCAGAAACAGCCTCCCACAGATGGGAACTCTGCAGAACGTACATTTGTTAATGAAGGGGTGCTGCAGCCACTCCACTTTTACACACAGCCTTTGCCTCATGGGTAGGACAGACTGAGCAGAAGTCAAACCAAGATCTGCAATGGACCTTCATACCAGGCTGCACAGGACACGGCTTGCTCTTTATCAAACGCAACCTGGATGCAAGCATTCATTCACCATGCCGCTCCATTCGAGGGGGGTTGCAAATAACCACCAAATAGGGCTACAAAGACAGGAAATTATCCCTTTCACTACCTCTGCGCATTCATTCTCACTATCAATAGAAGAAAAGATGCTTCAGATTCTCATTGAACTGTTTTGCATGTTTTCCAGGAGACACAATTAAGATTGGTTTCTGCTGGCACCAAAAACAGAGTATGTATGCAGTCAAGTGTACTAGTAACACATGGCTCTGCACTTTAAACTAGCTTCACTATTCCTTGGCAAGCATTTGTCACTGTCAGAATTGGCAAAGACTCCTCAGAAAAGAGCTACAGACTACGAAATAACAGAAGTGCTGCAAATCACGACCATGTCACCAGCAGAGCAGTGGATGGGAGCCTGGACAACAGCTGTCTGCAGTCTGCACTGCTCTAGCTGGGGTCATCAGTCACTGATTTTTATGAGCAATAAAACTGACTCAAGCGTTCAGAAGAAAAAGAGAAGAGAAAACCACACAGAAAAAAAGCCAATCTTATGAATATGAATAAGTGAGCAGCATGGAGCACTGATATGCCGTTCACTGTATCAGAGGGACATCTGCATTTACTCTTTTTTAGCCAAAAAGTGGCTTATATTGCCCCAATTTTCTACAATTATTTTCCTTCTCAGGTCTTAATGCTTAATGATCAGAATCCAAAAGCTGAGTTACAAAAGAACCTACGCTGTGCTGAACAGTAACGCTGTGAGGGCTGACTGAACTTGAGCTATGGGAGGATATCCAGAGCAGGAACGCATAAAAATTAGGACAGTGAAGGAAAGCTGGAAAAGGAGGAAAATTTCCCTCTAATATTGGTCCTGCATATCCCTCCTGAAACAATTTGCCTTCTCCCCCCACAAAGCTATTTCTGCCTGTAATCTTCTCGAGCAGTGCTAAGCATCATACAGATACGAGAACTCGAGAGGTCTAGACAGTACATGGGTAGATTTCTGAAGTTCACAGCTGCCAAGCCCTTGGCAGACAGAATGGTGAGAAGGAGGCTGTCCCTTTCAGAGGGCTTCCTCTGAGCAAGGAGAGATGCTTTCTCACACCAGTGAGCTGTGGCACACCAACACAGTCCCACAGAAGCCAAGAGGCTCCAAATGCTAAATGATCGCCAGTCCACGCTTCAAATGGCTCATTCTGCTACTTCATAGAGAAATAAAGACAAGAAAAACGCTGGGAAAAGGCAGAAAGAAGTAAAAAGTGGGCAAAACTCAGAGACAGTATTTGGGACGAAGAACACACCACTGGTAGAATTCTCCATCTGAAAAACTAATCTGCAAACGAGGCAGGGGATTTTTGACAGAGAAAGACAGCTAATTTAATATTGACGGCCTAAATTTGCCAGCTGACTGCACAGCTCTCCACGAAATTAAAAATCCTCTTCTCCCTATCCTCCGAGATTTCGATGGCAGCTTCCTGCACCAGAAATACACACCCATTTAAATCACGCACGGTACTGAACTCAGACATTATACAAGAAATAATCATTTTAGAAGGCTATATACATGGCTAAAGAGTCCCAAAATGACAACACGCACCAAGAGGAGCTGCTTTCAAGTCCTCCCCCCTTCGTCAGCTCTGTGACCGGAAAGTGCCCAGGTGGCCAGTGTAGAAAAGCACTCAGAAAGCTCTTTAATTGCAAATTTTAAGTGGATAAATCTTAGTTTAACTCAGCACAAACATTTTCCACGCTTCCTTCTCCCATCTTCCTGTGGTCCCTGGAGAATGGCAAAGGCAATCGTGAAACCTTATTTGTGATGACACTTGGCCCTGTAACACTTGGTAGCTAATTACTCTCCTGGTGACCTCTGACAGGGCCAGCAGCATCAGACCTTCCCTCCTGCTTTAATCAATACTCACAACAGCTGTGTTGGATACACTCAGCAATTTTACAGATGACTGAAGGGGTTTACTCATCAGTATTTTCTACTGCAGGAGAACAAGCTTCCAGGTGGATGCACTACCACTCAGATTTTTAATGTCTTCAGGCAAAAATGGGGTAGAGGAACCTATAGGTGGTATCTTAAAATGGTTTAAAAATTAGGTATGTTTTTAAAAACCAAAGGGAAGCCTGACGTATTCATTTTCCACTCTCATAGTCAACTATTTATTTAATGCAATGTTCGTAACACAAGGCTAGAAAATCAGAGGAAAACAAAGACAAGCCTTTTCCTTAGGCAGTTCCTATAAAATGGGTACTTCCAATGCCCCAAAAATAATGCAATATTAAAAAGGAACCTAAAACTTTCTCACCGAAGGAAGCTAAATTTAACCAAGTGAAGAGTTGTTCTGTAATCACAAGAACTGCAGCAATCAGAGAAGATTGCCTCTTACTAGAAAGGAGCTTTTAGTAGCACCTCTAAGAACACAAAATTGGGCATACTTGATATGATCATTTCAGGACATGAATTCCCTTTAGGATGAATCTCAGGAGAGGAAAGAATAAAAACAGGGGGTAGCACACCAGGAGGTTAAAATGCAGGTATTTTTAATGCAAAGTGTAATTTATCTGGATGAAAACTGTGCTATAAGAAGCACAATATAGACAAGATCCCAGCTAAGACAGGACAGCAGAAACTTTGTTTTTGTTTGGAAAACTCACCTAAGACCTCCTAGTTAATCTCACCTCATCTCTCAAAATGGAGGAGCCCTGCTCTTCTCTTTGCAAAAAATGTTATTTCCTTCCTTCAAATGAGACAGCAGGACATTCAAATGACAGATATTTTAGGTATCCAAAGGCACAGACTGGAACCTAACATAACACAAGGATGTGCTAGCAACCTCGGCACAGAATTTCTGTTTTGAAGGCCCTGCCCATCTTCAAGCAGAAATGCCACAGTTTGTTAAATACAATGAAATACAAAATGGGAAGCACTCTCATCAGACATACCCACTTGCACCTGGACTAAAAGTGCATGGGAGAATTAGGAAGATTTCCCAACGCTGCTGGACATACTTAATTTTCAGCTTATTTGGGGCCAGGGGAAAATACTGAAAGTGTGATTATTTCCTTCCTCTTTTCATCACCGTGTATTCAGAAGGTGGGCCTTTTTCACTGACAATTTCAAAAAGAAATTGCCACTTAAATTTTTTTAATGTTTTATTTCTTAACTCTGTTTAGAACACAATTAGACACGAAACAAAAGGACACCTTTAGTGGCATAGCACAAAGGAAAAGAAAAGAGCAGCTGGCACCAAAAGGAGAGAAGCAAATTATTTAGTACCTGGGAGATAATGAGAATGCTGAAAAGCACTCCTTAATGGTAGTGCTCCGACAGAGCTACGTCCATCACCTCATCACACTAATACAGCCAGACCGGGTGGCAGCCAGCTGCTCCTCCCTTCCCACCCAACTCCCTGAAAGCAAAGATTTGTATGCTGCCAAATAATAAACCTGGACAGAAGTCCTGAGGATCATTAATCTCGCTATCAATCAACCCATTTGGAGATTCGCTTCTTGCTGCTGTTGGTGCTAATGCGGCAGCGACTCGAGAGCTCTGGGGAAGCCTGGAGTATGCGAGTCTGAAGAATTGCTTTAATGAGTTTCTTGCATTCAAAGGTTAACAAATGTGGTGAGGAAACACAAACTTCGGAGACAATAAGATACCTTGCACTTAACCAAACCACTGAGAATACTGCACTGTGTATTCTGCTCCAGCATGCTGAATACATCTCTAATAAGCTCTGCAAAAACACGTGGGTCAGACCCCAATGACCTGTCTGGGATGCCAGGAGAGATGCAGGCACGTAGTGTGAGCTCTGTCTGCTCCAATGCTCCTTAGCTGCTGGGCTAAGTACCTTGGGCATAACTCTGCACTAATAGGAGCTATGCTGCAGGGAAGCAAGTTGTATTACCTGAAGTAGAGTTCTGGTTAAACTGGATAATCAGTGTGGTATAAACATATCCACGAGGTTCCCTTTGCTGAAGACACCAGACCCACATCAATTAACGGATCAGCGTAAAATGTCCCTGCACCAGTAGGATCCATCCAGTAGCATTTGCATTAAACACCGCTGTACTTTCTGCAAGAGTGTTTCTAAAAGATGACTAGTATCAACGATAGCAATAACATCAAACAAATCCCAAGATAATATTATAAGAAAAATCTAATTAATACCCCAAATTAGTATGCAGCATTAAGCATACTTAGGCATAATAAAGGAGCACATAAAAGTAAAAACAATGCATATTTTAAATTACTATTTCCATAGACATAATAAGCTGTAATAAGAAAATCTAGAAATATTATAAGCAAGTAATGGAGGCACAATCCACTACACCATGAGGCAGAGGGGAGTACCAGGACGATCCTGAAAGTACTTGAGATAAAATGAGAAAGAGTTTCTTTTTTCAAAGAATTTATGAAGAAAAAGGACATCTTTGAAGTTTCAGGCCTATGGCTCATTCAAAGCCCCTTGAATTTTAGTGTCAAGGAAACACATTTATTGCACATGGGGAATCAAAGCACGAGGCGTATGAGAGAAGTTATCATGAAGTATATTGACAGACCCCCAATTATAGAGAAGAGTCAAGAACTGAAAAGCCACAAAGCAACAGATGTAGAAGAGTCTTTGCTTTTAAGAAATCATTCAAAATCATTCTGAAGATAGGAAATGCTTTCATCCTCACGACAAGCTCTTTTTCAGTGAGCATACACTTGGGCAAATAAACCACTGCCTTCCCGTTGTCTTAATCAGTGCGTAGACACATCTAATAACAAAACGAATCACAGGGAGGGGAAGATTTTGATTCAAGATAAAAGTCCACTGCAAATAAGAAAAACAGAAGAAATCCAGTCGACTAATGTTAATCATTAGATCCCTTAGCACCAGATACTGTTTAATATATTTTCTATTTATAGACCGTTCTCCTTATTTGCACAATTTCCAAAGTTTTAATCTACCTTTTATTAAGCTCTTTATAAGCTTTCAGTGTTGACAAGTGTTGGACTGGAGGAAAAAAAAAAGCACCCACAAGAATGGGAGTTTTCATCTCAGAAACACTTACGAATGCTTCTTAATGTATGAAGAATGTACCTCGACACATCAGGCACTTGCTCAGAAATAGACATGGAAATTAAAGGCAAGCTCCTGTCTCAGTGTTTTCTTTTCTTTTACAGCATACAAAGTGAGACAGCTGCAAAAGCAGGCATGCTATCCTGGAGGAACGTGGGAGATGTCTGCTCCTAGGTGAATTGTTCAGTGCTGACACCTCTAACCATTTAGGTTCATTTTGCACCTCCTGTATTTATGCATTTCATTTCCATGTTCTTAAGGGATCTTTGGTGGGGCTTTTGCTGCCATTACTGAAGCAGTGAGACAGCTCAGGAGAGGAAGAAGAGCAGCCGTCCCCACGGCCAGCAAGGTGTGCTTAAGTAGACCAGCCAAGGGAGCTCCCAGCCCTGACTGGGGCTCTGCTCCCACTCCAACTACTTCCATCTTTGTTGGTGACTGGGATCTGTAGTAACAAGCCTTCCAATTTTATTCCGATAGTTTAATTCAAGGAGTTTTGTGAGCTAAAAATGCTTAAAATGCAGACTAAACAGCAGAATATTTTGCCACTATTTCTGGTAGTTTTGTCCCAGACATTTGGTTTCAGATCTGTGATTTCCTGTCGAGAACACACAAGTGTGAAATACTTGTTGATCCGTTTATTCATTTGCCTCCTGGCTGATCGCAGCCATTTTGACAGAACAGACAAATTGACTTGCTCCGTGTTGTTTTTTCACATGCGTCTCCACCAGCCTGCAAACACCGCCCGACTCCACAGATGCTGTGCTTAGGTCTTCCTCACTCCTGCACCCTCATTTTGCATCCTGCACCCTCATTTCTGAGGCTTGCTAAGCACATTTCTCACAATACCCAGGATGTCTTAAATTTCACAAACTCTCACTACAGCAGCTTCCGCAACTCCATCTGCCAGACGAAAATGATCCATAATATTTAGAAAAACTCTTTTTGAACCATTCATACCCAATGAACAATTTACATCACTCTTTAGGACACCAGACATAGCTGCTGGCATGGATGCTCAAATAGATCTGTGACAATTGCACATGGTTACTGCAGGCAGCATTTAACCATTATCTATGACACATCTCAGCAAATCATCTATTTTTCCAAGTTGTGAACAAACACTGCAATTTGGAAAGGGAACGACAATGTTCCCGAACATTCTCATTGAGGAAATGGCAAATGTAGCTTCAAGTGGTCAGGCAAAACCCTGTAACATCAGCACAAGTCATTCAATGCAAAGTAATTTCAGTGGGCTAACGAATGAGTCACTTTTCCCAGATGGACATGTAGCACAACACAGTGCATTTAATTGATATGCCCTTTTATTTCAAAACATACCACCTCCCTCTAGTTTGTCTAGACCAATGGGATGCAGCATTGCCAGGAAAGCATGGAAGAATGCAAGCTGGGCATGACATAGCAACTAAATGTTGATTGAAGAAAATTATGAGACATTCACAGGGACAGGTCCCAGGCTCCAAACGATGCTCTGCTCTTGTACTGCCCTCATGTGATTACTGCAAGTTTGCTTACAATTTGCTGCTCACACTTCTAATTGGATTCCTGCAAAGGGCAGTTTGCTGTGCCATGAGCTTGTCACTTTATAACCTGCTTTATCTCCAAACCACTCAACTAATAATAAATTCCATTTATTATAAAATCGTTTGTTTCACTTTATATGACGCTATCAGCAGCCATCTCATTAATAATTGCTCTCACAAAGTGGCCTGCTGGTGGTAGGGTCTCAGATGCAACTAGTGACTTTAGAAGAAGAAAACACATGAAGCCAAAACGTCAAAACAGAACATGAGCTGTAACAAAACATCCAACACATATGAATCTAACTCCTGCACAGAAAGCCCAGTAAATACAATAACGGTGGTGGAGAGCGATGACAATATGAAAGTTCATTCAGTCACCACAAAAATGAGGTGTGAAGTTGCCAACACATCTGTCCCCGGGTTGAGGATGCTCTCTGGAGCACCAAGGAGAAATGATGTTAGAAGGAAGCGCAGAAGGGGAACGTTCCTCCCATGTGCTATGCACCCTGATGAACCTTAACCCCTGGGCTAGGGGAACCCAAGGAGCACAAAGATGGTTTAAAGCCCCTTTTCTTCAGCATCCTTTTCTGTGCTCAGCACACAGGGAATTATAACACAGCCTACCCCAGATTCATACCGGGAAGCCAATGGGACCCTGCACTTTACAGCTAAGGAGTGAGGGAGAAGAGGGCTGCAGATGGTTTAAACGTTTCAGAAAAGCTGGTACAGAGCTCTTCCAGTGCAAGAAAGCATCGCCATGGATAGACTGGACAGCCAAGTGGAAGCTTACATTCTGCAGGCAACACCGAAACTCAGCAAAATCTCAAGAGTTGCAATAAAACATGGACTTTTCATTTCTACGTAGGCCTAAGTGCAGCTTGTATAATTACAAGAGCTGGTGAAATGGGAGCATTTCTTGTATGCTCAGAAGCGCCCAGCTGCTTCTCGTGCAGAATGCTCCTGAGAGTGAGATTACACATTCAGACATGGTGAGATGAAGCAGCTGCTGCGAATGTATTTCAAATACTGTGATTTCTCTTCTTCTGCTCGCTTATTCTGTGCATCTTGAATAAAACTATGCTGCAGGGACAACAAGTCTCTTTCTAGTAGTCCCCACCTATTCCTTTAAACTATACAACAGGGAACTTGTTCAGTGTAGCTCTGCGGATAACAAAAACAGTGATGTTGAACTCTAACCTTCAGCTACCACAAAGAGCTAAATTAATTCCCTACAGCACATCACTGCTGCTTTTGAAAAGGCCCAGACTCTGCAAAAAACAGATGGAAATGAAACGTAGAGACCTTTAAAGATGTCAAGCATTTCCTTGCAATGATGGCAAAAGAATCTCTCTTCTTCCCATCAATTTTTTTTATTAATCGGAGCACACATGGCAGCTCCCTGTGTGGCACCACTCAGGGCTCACCCCATCAACAGAAAACCTTGGGAAATTATCACCTCGAGTTTTTACCACTGGGATAACAATGCTTTTAGACCTAGAATTAAAAAGATGAATTGTCACAGCCTGGTAAATCAATACGCAACAGCAGGCACCAAACTCCAATACCACTTCTTGTCCCTTTTCTTCCCACGGATTGTCACTGTACTCAGAGACAGAGAGGGCTGGAGCACCTCTCCTATGAGGAAAGGTTGAGGGAACTGGGCTTGTTTAGCTTGGAGAAGAGAACGCTCCAGGGAGACCTCATTGTGGCCTTCCAATACTTGAAGGGAGCATATAAACAGGAATGGGAACGACTGTTCACGAGGGTGGATAACAATAGGACAAGGGGGAATGATTTTAAACTGAGACAGGAGAGATTTAGGTTAGATATTAGGAGGACGTTTTTCACACAGAGGATGGTGACATACTGGAACAGGTTGCCCAAGGAGGTTGTGGATGCCCCATCCCTGGAGGCATTCAAGGCCAGGTTGGACGTGGCTCTGTGCAGCCTGGTCTAGTGGTTGGCAACCCTGCACTCAGCAGGGGGGCTGAAACTAGATGATCTTTGAGGTCCTTTTCAACTCAGGCCATTCTATGATTCTATGATTCAGTACAGGACCTGGCTCACAGACCCAGAGAAAGGACTCCTATTGCAACTCCTATTGCACCTTTGTGATTTTGCTTTCAGGGCTACTGTTTCGGACATCTTGGACTGCAGGAAAACACAGCAAACAGGAACCTGCTCTGGAAGCCAAATACACAAGAGAACTGCAGAGCCCTTGTAGACCCACAAATCCTTGTCTCCACCATCAAATGACGTTCAACAGAAAATTTTTGATCATCCATTTCCATCTGAATCAAGCTACCCTTTCTCTTCCAAAGAGCATTTGGCAGAAAAAAATGCCAGAAACTGGCATTTTTAACATCAAGAGGGCAGAGTGCTTGTGAAGTGCCAGCCATCTCTGAAGAGACTTTGGGGACCCAGTGTCAGGTTCGTATTCAGAGATGACAGCCATTACCATAAGCATAAGATTAAGGGTTCTGCCCTACTGACTCTAGCCAAGTGCTCCACATGAGTTGGCTTAGCAGTGATAAATGTCACGTTCACAATGCATTTTGCAACATGAAAGTCCATAATTTGCTTTCCAGGGACCTCTACGCTTGATTATCAGGAGAGTTAGAAGCATTCACTGAAGTCTAATGAATAGAATTAACACATCATTTAAATAGAGACTAATATGTATGCAAATTAGAAAAAGTTAAAAATAAGAGTTCAACCCATCATTTGAGAAAATGTAGACCACATCCTTGTGAAATATGAATGTTTCAATTCACATCATATCTTCACATCTATGTTAGCTGCTTTGCATGTGAACAATAGGGTGCATCAAGCCCATTTTGATTTTATATTTGAACTTGGACTTATAAAATGGATTATATTGAAACTTGAATAATATATATGCTAATTAAATACTCCATTTAATGACATAAATAAAGACAAAGACCAACACAGGCTAATTTATATTTGCAAATTTCCTAATTACTGTGTTTTCCTTTGGAAAGCAGGAACTTTATATTCACAGTCACTACAAAAAAAGAGAATAATTTCTTTGCTGAAATGATTTTAAAAATCTTTTCAACTTTTTTTTTTATTCTTTAGGACCGATTCAAATAGAATTAGAACTCAAATGGATTCTGACCTGTAAGTTGGCAGAATGAGATGCATGCCATTCGTACTGATAGAAGAAACATTTTCTTTTTAACAAGCTAAGCGCTCTACAATAAACTGAATGAATTCACAACAACATGCAACATTTGCAGGAGCAGCACAATGTGCATTGCGCATCCCAAGGCATTTGTTTTTGCCAAGTTGCATAGGATGGCACTTTATTTTAAGAGAAATGAAAAAAAGCCCACTCCTGC
This sequence comes from Numida meleagris, assembly GCF_002078875.1. Lineage (NCBI taxonomy): Eukaryota > Metazoa > Chordata > Aves > Galliformes > Numididae > Numida > Numida meleagris. The sequence goes on along the minus strand of NC_034419.1, from coordinate 13,019,356 downwards.
TCGTTATTGTTTTACTAGGCTGCTGATTCCTAGTATTTATCCATCCTGTTAAGATTGCTGAATTGATTTAATATTCTTCCCCTATAATTTTACACTCAGACCACATCCCGCTGTGAAATAGCTAGTGCTAATGTTAGTCCAAATGCTGCTGTGGGACTTAGGACAGTGCAGGGCACTTCAATAGCTATATTTTATGGTTAAAAGGAGAGAGAAAAAATATAATTCATCTGGTTGCTGTGGTTAATTCACAGTTTCACAGCAGAGGTATACTGTTCCCTCTGGGTACATCCACTTATATTATAGGATATTTCATTCACAGTTCATCTGAGATATTCCTTTAACTGTGAACCTACCAATTTATGCCAGTATATCTGCTACAGAGATAGCTGTATACAATTTAACATATACTCTTACATACTAAAAATATTATATAACATATATAAACTAGCAACAGATGAACAGAGAACATAAACTATCAACAAATCAAACAGCAACAGGTTCATAAATTGTTTCTTGCAGCTGAGAAGGGGAACAAAAAGAACAAACCCAGCACCTTAAGAGATACTCTCATTTTTGATTTTTTTTTTCCAAATTCATTTAATGTCAGAGAAAGTGTTATTACAAAAATTGTTTCTCTTTCTAACAGCTGGTCATGGTTCTAAAAGCCAGGTTTCAAAGGTTTTGAAGTTGTATTAAAGCTTCTTGTAAAATAGCTTGGAAATGAACTAGCAGCTGAGTCAGGGAAGGCAGCGGTAACATGTTCCGCCACTGTGCTCACCAGAAACACGTACTCCTCATGGCATGCTATTTCCCAGTGCTTACAAACCAGTTCTTAATGGAGCCTAACTAAAACATGGGAATATTTAAAAAATATTGGTTCAAAATCAAGCATCATAAAATAGTTCCTTTAATCCAGTTACCGCACAGATCAAATCTTGCTCTTTTTTTTTCGAGATCTCATTACCACAGCAGCAGTGTGGAAGGCATTTACAGAGAAAGTGTCTGGAATTAATCCATTTAATTAGTTCCATGGAAACAAAACAGAAAGATCAATTGCAGCTGTGCCACAGAATCCTCAATGCCTGACCTGAGCTGCCCCTGCCTACTCCCCTTTGCTTTCTCCCCGGAGGAAGATATTTCTGCAAATATTGGGGAAATGCTGTTACACCTCTAAACAAAGTGGTGAGGAGTGTGTCAACAGCAATTTTCCAACCTGCTGTTGGGACTTTATCCCTTTCAGTGAACTACATGGCCTGTGGGCAAAGCATACCCTAAATGTCTCAGCTCTTACAAGACACATTTTATAGCAAATTGAGGATTAAAATAAAAACTTCTGGTTGTTGTTTTGTTGTTTTCAAGGTCACTGACGAGGTATTTTGAATTCTAGTCTTCCACAGCCGAAGCACATATTCTCCCACTGTCTGATTTACGATTGCACGCTTGACATTATCTTTTAAAAAAAGGTGATGCAGATCTGGGCTCCCACTGAGTTCATAAAAGAGCCTGCAGAAAAAAAACACTCACACAACTGACCCACATGGTACAAACATCCGAGAAGCTGTGAAGCACAGCTTCAAGTGAGATTCCTCATTTAAAGGCACCATTAAAAATAATCACAATCCAGCAGGCACCAGGACTGCCTGTGCTGGGACAGGAATCTTTAAGCAATCACCATTTCCTGTTTCTTTTGCAAGAAAATACTTTAATGTAAGGGCATCTCCAGGGCTGTGTTGATTTGGTCATGCTGGGTGCTTGCTTGCAGGGTCCTTTCCCTTGCCACCACGGATGGCCGCTTGCTGTTGATAATGGCAGTAATGGCATGGGCAATATAGTTGTGCCTTGGGTAACGCTCAGTAAGGGTAGCAAACCACAACTATACCAACCTCTGCTCCTCTTTTTAAAAACTTCCAATTGTTGTTCTCCTAACTCTTTCCTAATCTTAGGCTCCCCGCTGCAGGAGAACAGATGGAACAAAATTCCAAACAGATTTTTTTCCACCAACCTGCATGTCTCCTGACACAGTTGTCCTCTGCAAGCTGCCTCTGCAGTTTCTCTCCTGCCCATTTTGTATCTTTCTTTCCCTGCCCAAAGCTGCAGTACCCCTCCTCTCCTCCCCACACTTCTCCAGTGTGCTCTTTTATTGGCTTCACGTTACTCACTTTGAACGTGATGCGTTTGAACTGTATCTTCTAAACGCTTTTTCAGCCTTCTAGTCTGTGATTCACAGGACAGTTTATCACACAACTCCTCTTTTCTTACACTTGCATGTGTGCTTTAGAGCTCGCACCGCAGAACTGCGCAGAATGAGCCTCTGAGCTCCCATGCAGGATCAATGACTCCTGTGGTGTGCCTGACAAATGGCTGCTTAACCTTTTTTTGGAGCCTAGAAATGATGGAATTTCTGTAGTCCCCTGCTTTATTGTCTTTCCTGTCATAAAGCTTTTTTTACTGTCAAACCTAAATTTCCCTCTTGCTGCAACTTAAGCCCAAGACTCCTCATCCTAAGCATAATGGATGCAGAAGATCATTTATTCCTTGCAGGTCCCCTCCACGTACTAGAGCACTTGCATCCTCCCAGTTAGCAATGCTGCCTGCCCATCTGGTCTAACCAATTTCCTCATAGGAAAGGTAGATTGCACAAGAATAACTACAGTCCCCTCATTTACACCTGGAGATACACCAACCTTTGGCCTCAAAAATTTGGATTTGCCTTTCATTTACAGGACAGCTGAGAGGAGAACATTGCTTCATGAAATTCAGATGGAGGCTGGACACGCATGACAGAGGAAGAAGCTGGCTACAAGTACCTGGCAAGAAGTAACTTGTTATGGCACTTGCATGCTCTTGAAACCCATTTAACGTGATACAGGTTCTTCAGCTGCGGACTCAACTTTACAAGAGCAAGGTCTGCTTCAACTGATACCAGTTGCTCAAGAGTCACTCTGCTAACATCAATGGGGCTGCACAGATTTGAACCTGAAGCAAAACCTAGACTGTGCTGTTTCCTTGAAATGGGACATCCTTGGGTCAAAATTATGGAAATTACCACTGATATGCATTTAAGCTTGGCAAATCCCTCTCCGGCCTCTTTTCTTTCTCCTTCCTTAAGGCAAAACCTGTTTATTTTAAAGCAGCAGCAGCTCACTACTGACCTCACCAGTGAGGAAACTGAACTCTTGCAGAGTTTTGTTTTGCAAGGAAAAGTAAAACTAGTGTTAATTAAAGAAGAGTAAAAGTAACAGGCATATAATGAGATAACATGCCCCCTTTACACAGTCTAGCTCTTAACAGATCATCCAGTATGCTTAAAAAGCAACTTTCCATCTGCAAATCTGTCTCTCTCTCTTTTTTGTCTAATGAGCATGAGTTAGTCTGTTCAAAAGCCCAAATGGGCATCTCAGGGCCAATTCAGCAGCAGGGGTCCGTTACTATAACAACTGACAACTCCCATGATTTCTGAAAGGCCTGAAGGAGGTGTTTGGGAAATGCTTCGCAAGGAAGAAGTTGGAGAGGAATGGCACTATGGGCCGCAGTGTCTCAGCCTACCCTGTGCTTGACCTGCTCAGCTGCTCCTGTGCATGGGAAGGCCCAGTGCCCCACCACCAGAGCTGGATCCTTTCCTGCTCCACACAAGAAAAAAGGATAAAACTCCACAGCCCGTCAGGGGAGGAGGAGCAGCCACATGCCACACTTCGGCTCTCCTCATGAGCTCTTCTCCTTACCCCAGGCTGCACGTCACTGGACGAAAGAGCAGAGGTGCAGTTGGAGAAGTTTTCACATTGATTTTCCCCATACCAGAAGAATGATGAGCGCTCCCAGAATGATTCCAGCAGCTAGAACAAGCAACTGGCGGCTGCCCTAAGCTTCAGGCTTGAAAGCAAGCTGCCTGCCATGGGCACAAAGGCTGAGCTCGGCTCCCTGCTTGAGATGAGAGGGAGATGATCACAGGCTGCTCCCCTTTAATGAAAATGAGCAGTGCTTTGAGATACTGCACACAAAAGTGCCTGGTGTTTCAGTACCTTTACCTCCAGCACTGGCAAAATCAAATACAGTCCGGTCTTCTGCAACAAAGCCTGGAGTGCTTTTCCTGCATTGCCTGGGTTTAGGCAGGGAGATCAGAGGGCTCCAGAAGCAGGTTGGGCTGGACTCTGTTTGCCAGGCAGCGCTTCCTCTGATGCTGTTTTTCAGCAATACCCAAACTCCATATAGCCACTCCCAGAGCTGCATGATGTGTTTGTTTTGAGCAGGGCACATTAGTTACTAAACCTCAAAACCGAGATGAACACAGATGGATTTCAGGCACACAACTCACCTCCACATCTCATCTGCCTGTTGTGTTGCCCGCCTCTCAGCTCAGAAAATCTCTTTCCTTTGTCAGTTAATTCTCCCCATGGGCTGTGATGACATGGGCTGCACTCTGGGGCACCGCAATCCTCAAGCAGGGCACAAGCACCTGGACATGGTCCTCAGGCATCACCGGAGCAGCATCAGCATGAGCATCCTCACCCCTCCTGCTCATATCTGCCTCTTGCTGGGCCCTCAGTTATGCCAGTGCAACTCTGGTTACTGCATGAACCAGACTGGGAATTAATCTGATTTAAATCAGAGCACAGAAGCTCCCCTCTTTTTTTTTTTTTAAAAAAAAAAAAAAAAACAGCAAAAAAACATGGATTATTTCTCAATCCAGCTCATCACATGGTTGTACAAACATTTGCTTTGGTATCACAGAGGGCAATGAAAGGGCAGGAATGGAGGAGGCTGCTTAAACCACTGCTGCTGAAATAAATACTTGAACAACTGCACCCGAGGCATTCTTAAAATCAACACATAGGCTCTCAGAAAGTGTTACCTAGCATGTCCAGGAGTGAGAAAACAAGCAGAATCACAAATATTTTAGAGTAAGCTGAAGCAGCTTTTATCATTGTGAGCAAGCAATTTTACAATGGTCTGTAAATTTGCAATGTTCCTTTTTCAATCAGTACAGTAGATGAACAACACATTGTGTACTCATAAAATAAAACCAAGAGATGGGTTCAAGTAACAATTTCAGCACTTTTTACAACCTACTACAGGCAGAAGCTCTCTTTTTTTCCCAATGAAGTTTTAGCACTATTTTAGCTATGGAGTGGCCCATATCCCCCACAATTTAACACCAAATGTCAGTTTTCCAAGGCATGGTAATTAGACACGATAACTACAACAGTATTTGGTCTTCTGCTGCAGCTTGCATTTCTAAATTACAAATTGATTTAAAAATACAGCAAACCAATGCTTTTTTGGTGCTGTTTCACCAGTGACTGCATTCAGATGCTGAAATATTGAACACCTGAGCTTGCTCCCAGTGAGGTCTTTGCCACCGAGTTCAGAAACAAAGATTGTCAAACTGTAAGTGACTTGGCCCCAGGTCACACAGAAAATCAATGACAGTCAGAGAACAAACCCGCATCTCCTGGTGCTCAGTGTTGATCCTTCTGCATAGAAAGGTACTGCTGCAGAAGTGTGAGGCTCTGTCACAAGACCTGTTCCAAGGCCTCTGTTCAATTCAGCAGGATGCTTACCAGAAACCCAAGAAAACTCTTATTCTCTACTAAATTCTATAGAATTTTGCCCAAGGAAATGTAAAGGCCTCTTTTTCCCAAGCTGT